>NC_053023.1:144133761-144369687 GCF_003073215.2 Triticum urartu
GCCCGTCGGTCATTGACTGTTATCTCCTTATCAGAATTAATTAGCCTAATTAGGTTTAGGTTAGCTAAACAGAATTAATTAAGTTAGTTAATTAAGTTAATTAATTAATTAATTATCTTATTTATTTAATTATTTTTAATTAATTTTTTTATTAAATTAAACGTTCTGGGCCATGGGCCCCACATGTCATTGGCCCCTGGCCTTAGCAGGCACAGGGTGCCGCGGGCGGGTTACGGGCGCTAGCGCCAAGCGCCCAACGGGGCGAGCCCGGGCGCACCAGCGATGGCCGACAGGGCGCCGGACTTGCCCGCGGGGAGGGGTGGTCGGCGCGAGCCCGGACCGGAGCAGGACGGGGGCGGCCTCGGCCCGGAGAGGCGATGCAGGGGCGCGACGGGCGGGGTTAGGCGCGCGGGCCGAGGCCAGGGGAAAGGCGAGCGCGAGTGCGGGCGGCGACGGGTGTGCGCGCGCTCACCGCAAGCACGAGCACCGGGCGGCGCGAGTGGCCGCGGGGGCGGGCGCGCGCGAGCTGGGCACGACCAGCGCGGGGTGACCGCAGGGAGGGCTCGGGCAGACGTGCGCGTGGCGACGGAGAGAGGCGCGCCGAGCGGGGTAGCAAGGAGAGGAGGGGGTCTCACGGCGGGGAGCAGGGTTCGTGGCAACGGGGGTCGGGGTGGTGGTCGGAGACGATGGCGTCGACGTAGACGAGGCAGACCGACGAGGGAGCGCTCCGGGGAGGAGCTTCGGCGGCGGCGACGTCGTTGGAGATGGCAACGGCGATGGCGTCCGGCGAGGAGGCGTGGTCGAGGCAGCGTGAGGAGGAGACGAGGAGGCCACGGATCCGGCGACGAAGCTTGGCAGCGGGCCGCGGAATCCACGGGCGGCAACGGCGACTTCGGCGAGGCGCGGTCAGGGTTGAGCCCCGATCCAGATCGGGGGCCAGAGGGACGAGAGAGTGGGGTGGGGATCGTGCGGGAGGGGAGTTAGGGTTTCGGTCGGGGTGGGGTTAGTAGGAGGGGAGGTGGGCCGGCCTGGTGGGGTGGCCGGCTGGGCCGGTTGGGTTTCTCTTTTTTTTTCTGTTTTGTTTTTATCTATTTGCACTTCTGTTATTAAGCCTTTTAAATTAATTAGACATTTTATAAAAATGTGTTTGCTGCACCATAATTACCTTTGTAGTTTTTGGCAACCACCGAACATTTTTGTTTCAATTTTTGAAAACTTTTATTGCCGACATTAATTTTAATTTTAAATTTGAATTTGACGCGGTTTGAACTAACGGGCATTTAGCAACCGTAATCGGGATGACATGGCATGATTAGCGTGGGATTACTGTAGCAAGATTATCCGGGCGTTACAAATCTCCTCCACTACAAGAAATCTCATCCCGAGATTTAGGAGGTAGAAGGAAACAGTGCGGGGTATTCATCACGAAGACGATCCTCGCGTTCCCAGGTGGCTTCGTCTTCAGAGTGATTCGACCACTGGACCTTGAGGAACTTGATCGCCTTCTGACGTGTGCGGCGTTCAGCTTGGTCGAGAATGCGGACCGGATGCTCTTTATAGGAGAGGTCTTGTTGCAATTCAAGCACTTCATGATCCACTGCTCGGATTGGGTCCTTGAAGCAGCGTCGAAGCTGCGACACGTGGAACACATCGTGAACCTGAGAAAGGTTCGGCGGAAGCACCAGTTGATATGCCACCTTTCCACGCCTTTCGAGAATATTGAAAGGACCAATATAGCGGGGAGCTAGCTTTCCTTTGATCCCGAAGCGGTGTGCACCCTTCATTGGTGTAACTCGAAGATAAGCCTTTTCGCCAGGTTGATAGACCATGTCTTGGTGATGACGGTCATACTGATTTTTCTGACGTGACTGAGCAGTCTTGAGATTCTCGCGAATAATGCGAACTTGTTCTTCGGCCTGTTGGATAATATCCGGACCAAAGAGTGGATGTTCCCCAGTTTCTGACCAGTTCAGAGGGGTTCGACACTTTCGTCCATATAGCACTTCGAAGGGGGACATCTTCAGACTAGCTTGATAGCTATTATTATAAGAGAACTCGGCATATGGAAGAGATTCCTCCCATTTCTTGCCGAATGAGATTACACAAGCTCGAAGCATGTCTTCGAGAACTTGGTTGACACGTTCAACTTGTCCTTGCGACTGAGGATGAAACGCAGTACTGAACGACAGATGAGTTCCCATAGCTTCTTGGAAACTCGCCCAAAACCTTGAAGTGAATAAGCTGCCACGGTCTGAACTGATAACCAGTGGAATTCCGTGAAGTGAAACAATTCTGGCCATGTAGAGAGTAGCAAGCTGACTAGCAGTGATCGTCTCTTTGACTGCCAGAAAATGGGCAACTTTGGAAAGCCGGTCAATGACAACAAGAATAGCATCATTACCTTTCTGCGATTTTGGAAATCCAGTGACGAAGTCCATTTCAACATGGTCCCATTTCCATTCAGGAATAGAGATAGGTTGCAGAGTTCCAGCAGGCCTTTGATGCTCTGCTTTGATTCGGCGACAAACGTCACACTCAGCAACATAACGAGCAATGTCCTGCTTCATATTAGACCACCAGAATCTATGACGAATATCCTGGTACATCTTTGTACTACCAGGATGGATGGACAGAGGCGTATCATGAGCTTCTTGCATAACCCTTTTAGTCTTATCCAGGTTTTTCTTCGAACATGGTACCACTAGGCGGCCTTTGAAATACAAGGCGCCATCGTCGGCGACAGTGAAGAATGAGGGCTTTCCTTCTGCTAGATGGCGTTTAATCTTATGGACTTCAGAGTCATAACCTTGAATAGTCTTTATACCAGCTACGAGATCTGGTACGACAGCCAGGGTATTTAGAGAACCCTTAGTAACAACAAGAAGATTCATCTTGCGGAACTCCGGGGGAGGGGGAGCGAGTGCTCCAGGAGGAACAATATGGAGATTCAGCTTTCTAAATTCTTTGACAAGCGAGGGCTGAACTTTATGAACCTGGAGGTGGTTACAGTAAGACTTGCGGCTCAAGGCATCAGCCATTACATTAGCCTTGTCGGGGGTGTAGGATATACCCACGTCAAAGTCTGCAACAGTCTCCATCCATCTCTGCTGACGGAGGTTCAGATCTGGCTGAGTAAACAGATACTTCAGACTTTGATGGTCAGTGAAGATCTCACAACGATTACCGAGAAGGTAATGTCGCCACTGCTTCAGTGCATGAATGACAGCAGCCAGCTCGAGGTCGTGAACTGGGTAGTTTTCTTCGTGAGGGCGCAGTTGACGAGAGGCATAAGCAATCACTCTGCGCTCCTGCATTAGGACACAGCCTAATCCTTGGCGGGAAGCGTCGCAGTAAATGACGAAGTCCTTCTTAGTATCAGGTGGTGCAAGCACGGGGGCAGAAGTCAACTTGTCTTTGAGCGCCTGGAAACTTCCCTGACACTTGTCTGTCCAGTCAAACTTGACACCCTTATGCAACAAATTAGTCAGAGGCCTGGCAATCTTGGAGAAGTTCTCGACGAATCGACGGCAACAGC
Organism: Triticum urartu; assembly: GCF_003073215.2. NCBI lineage: Eukaryota > Viridiplantae > Streptophyta > Magnoliopsida > Poales > Poaceae > Triticum > Triticum urartu. The sequence goes on from NC_053023.1 coordinate 144,137,297, forward strand.
TGGCGAGGCCGAGAAAACTTCGGACTTGCTTCACATTCTTCGGAGGATTCCAATCGAGAATAGCCTGAACTCGTTCAGGGTTGACGGCAATACCATTCTTGGAGATGACATGCCCAAGATAGGTTACTTCGGGGAGCCAGAATTCACACTTGGAATACTTAGCATACAGTTGATGCTCTCGAAGTTTTTCCAGCACAAGACGAAGATGTGCAGCATGTTCTTCTTCGTTCTTGGAAAATACAAGGATATCGTCCAAATAAACCACGACGAACTTGTCGAGGTAATCCATGAATATATAGTTCATCAGACGAGAGAAGGTGGCTGGAGCATTCGTTAAGCCGAATGACATGACGGTGTACTCGTATGATCCATACCGAGTCACGAAGGCGGTTTTTGGGATGTCCTCCTCACAAATACGGATCTGGTGGTAACCCAACCTCAAGTCGAGTTTGGAGAACACTGATGAGCCAACCAGTTGATCATAAAGATCACTGATCCGAGGAAGAGGGTATTTATTCTGAATGGTAGCTTGGTTTATAGGACGGTAGTCTTGGACCAATCGGTTTGTCCCATCCTTCTTCCTAACAAAAAGAGAAGGTGCTCCCCAAGGAGAGCAACTTGGGCGAATGAAACCTTTGACAAGAGATTTGTCGATTTCCTCCTTAAGCTCAATGAGTTCATGCGGCGGCATCTTATAGGGTCGTTTAGCTATAGGGGTGGTGCCGGGTTTCAAGTCGATGATGAACTCGACAGCTCTAGCAGGGGGAATCCCTAGAAGTTCTTCTGGGAAGACGTCTTGGAATTCACGAACGACGGGAATGTTTTCAATGCCCTCGAGTGGCGCAGCGTTCAACGCATTCAAGACATAAAGTCGTGCCTCGGCGTTCTGAACTAGATGAGCTTGGTAAGCTATTATTTCGTCAGAAGGGTGTAGCAGATGGACGACCTTAGTGGTGCAAACTATAGAAGCAGTATGCGCTTTCAACCAATCCATTCCCAGAATGAGGTCGATGTTAGACGACTTTAGGATAATGGGAGAGGCATAGAATTCCAGCCCTTCAATTTCCACGAGGACATCGATGCCAACCAATGAGGTTTGACATTGTCCCACGGGGTTTTTTACCAATACCGAAGTGTTCATCTCCTCACATTTAACGTCATGCTTGTATGCAAAATCTTCTGACATGAATGAATGCGATGCTCCTGAATCGAATAAAACGAATGCTGGTACTGAATTTACGAGGAGTGTACCCATCACAGTAGCAGGCTGGTCTTGAGCTTCGTTGAGGTCAACGTGGTTGGCATGAACACGACCATAAGACTTGGCACTGTTGTTGCGGGGCTGGTTGCTTCCACGGCCAGTTGCGGGAAGGGACAGTTGATTCTGATTCTGATAGCAGTTCCTGGCAAGGTGACCTGGTTGACCACACTTGTAGCACAGACCATTATTAGGAGTGGGAACAGGAGCTTGTAGTGGTGGAGCTAGAAGTCTTGGCTGCCTAGTTGGAGGAGCAGGCAGACGACGTGCAGCATAGGTCTGCCTTGGGGCAGGTGCATTCGGCTGGTACATGCTGTTGGGAATCCATATCTTGCGCTTCTGCGAAGACGGGCCCGAAGATGAGCCCATGTCACGGTTGCGCCTGTGAGAGCTCTGGTATTCCTGCAGACCAGTTTCGACATTGATGGCCTTGTTCACCAGAGTGGCGAAATCAGCAAAGTCATGCACTAGAAGTGCGAGCTTGATGTCAGCTTGAAGGCCATCATGGAACTTCTCATGTCTGCGTGCATCAGTTGCAATGTCTTCTTCAGCATAGCGGGACAAGTCCAGAACTCCCGCTGATAAGCTTCAACAGTCTTGTTGCCTTGGGTGAGGTTGCGGAACTCACGCTTCTTCCGGTCCATGACTCCCTGAGGAATGAAGCGACCTCGAAAGGCAGCTTGGAAGTCTGGCTAGGTGATGATTGTTCCGGCTGGCAGAGTACGCCTGTGGCTGTCCCACCATTGAGCCGCGGGTCCCTTCAGGAAGAAGGAAGCAAAGGTGACATAGCTGGCAGGGGCTACATCAGCAGACTCCATCTCATAGGTGATGTCACGGAGCCAGTCATCAGCATCCAGAGGCTGAGTTGAGCTGCGGTACACAGTTGGGTTCAGGCGTATGAAATCCTGCAGAGTTACTGGGGTTGGCTGCTGGTTCATATTGGGGCGAGGAAACTGAGCCATCATATTCTCCATGAACTGGCGATTCATCTCAAGCTGTTGGATCATACCAGTCATGTACTCAGGCGGTGGTGGGGCGTTGCCACCACGACCACGACCACCTGGTCTAACCATCCTGCTAATATATAACAGGGGCAGTTCAGCATTGAGAAATTTGCAAAGACGAGAATCATTCATGATGAAACATGCACAACGAAAGCAACACGATAGATACTACATAGTAGTCGGCATATCTTATAAAAGAGATCATGCATAGGGTTCGTTACACAAAGTTCGGTACACAGGCTAAGACATCATAGGCGGCACGCAGGCTCGCAATGAATGCATCTAACCCTAATAAGCAAGCCTTCATCAGTCCCAGGTGGAACTGTGGAGGTAGGTGTAGCCTGACAGCTGGTAGTGTCGCGAAGGGAAGATCTCCACGCGAGCAGCCTGGGGTCCGCGGATACTCTGGTGCGGAACCCGATGCGCAGGTGGCAGGAGAGGGCCCAATGCAGGAGAGTAGCCTCCCACATCTGGCTAGCCGATGCCCTGGGGCATCACGGTCCGGGCAGGGTAGATCGCAGAATGTGACAGATCACCAGAGCGGACAGAGGGGTGCAACAGCGTCAGAGCACGATACAGGTGCTAACGGGTGGTGTACAACTCATGGCGAAGAGCTCGGTTAGCTCTATCCAGCCCATCAGCATGCAGAACTAGGTTCTGATGGTAGAATGGCTCTCGGGTGACAGTGGAGTAGGCAGCAGTGTAGTATCCCTCTGCACCAACATCGGATGCGATAGCAATGTGCCTGAAGGGGGAGGTATCCAACTCCTAATACTCTCCGCGAAGACGTGTCAGAGCAGCATAAGCAGCATCGTGGACCGCCATGTCGATGGTCACTCCAACACCATGAGCAATGTGCAGCACGATAGTGGAGTCATACTCCCGAGAGTAGAGGTGGACGATGGCACGGTACTGCTCCTGGTTGAAGTCCTGATACTCCTCATAGACGGTGTACTCAGGGTGCCAGCGATAACCCAGATAGGTCATCATCTCAACTAACACAGCAGGTGATCCTGAGGCACCAATGGCCGTCGTGTGGCGCACGACCTGCCTCGTGGGTTCCATCTGAAAACAAAGATGTTTTCACAGGAGTCAAATGACAATGTGGATAATGTTCAGATACTACTCTAAAGAATAACTAGGGCTTATCCAACTTCGGGGTGAACGTGGTCACGGGATCCTAGTGTTAGAGTTAGTAAAATCGTTTAACCCGAGTAGGAGAGAGTTCAGTGTCCCAGAGTAAGGATCGAGGAGTAAAAGAGCCTAATACCACCCAGATGGCGATGTGGGCCCGTAAGGCACACAGCCATGTTAGTAGAAGTGTTTGGTAATGTCTAGACTCAACATCGGCCAAGGAGTGTGGAAGGGGAATTCCTACAGGCAGTCGGCTCTGATACCAACTTGTGACGCCCCCGATAATCGTACACTAATCATACACGCAAACGTGTACGATCAAGATCAGGGACTCACGGGAAGATATCACAACACAACTCTACAAATAAAATAAGTCATACAAGCATCATATTACAAGCCAGGGGCCTCGAGGGCTCGAATACAAGAGCTCGATCAATAGACGAGTCAGCGGAAGCAACAATATCTGAGTACAGACATAAGTTAAACAAGTTTGCCTTAAGAAGGCTAGCACAAACTGGGATACAGATCGAAAGAGGCGCAGGCCTCCTGCCTGGGATCCTCCTAACTACTCCTGGTCGTCGTCAGCGGGCATCACGTAGTAGTAGGCACCTCCGGTGTAGTAGGAGTCGTCGTCGAAGGTGGCGTCTGGCTCCTGGGCTCCAACATCTGGTTGCGACAACCAGGTAGAAGGGATAGGGGGAAAAGAGGGAGAAAGCAACCGTGAGTACTCATCCAAAGTACTCGCAAGCAAGGAGCTATACTACATATGTATGCTTGGTATCAACTGGAGTAAGGCTGTTATATGTGGACTGAACTGCAGAAAGCCGGAATAAGAGGGGGATAGCTAGTCCTTTCGAAGACTACGCTTCTGGCAGCCTCCGTCTTGCATCATGTAGAAGAGAGTAGACTGAAGTCCTCCAAGTAGCATCGCATAGCATAATCCTAACCGATGATCCTCCCCTCGTCGCCCTGTGAGAGAGCGATCACCGGTTGTATCTGGCACTTGGAAGGGTGTGTTTTATTAAGTATCCGGTTCTAGTTGTCATAAGGTCAAGGTACAACTCCAAGTCGTCCTGTTACCGAAGATCATGGCTATTCGAATAGATTAACTTCCCTGCAGGGGTGCACCACATAACCCAACACGCTCGATCCCATTTGGCCGGACACACTTTCCTGGGTCATGCCCGGCCTCGGAAGATCAACACGTCGCAGCCCTACCTAGGCACAACAGAGAGGCCAGCACGCCGGTCTAAACCTAAGCGCACAGGGGTCTGGGCCCATCGCCCATAGCACACCTGCACGTTGCGTGCACGGCCGGAGAGCAGACCTAGCAACCTCCATTACAAAGGAAGTCACGTTACGCGGTCCAACCCGGCGCGCGCCGCTCAGTCACTGGCGTCACGAAGTGCTTCAGCTGATACCACGACGTCGAGTGCCCATAACTATCCCCGCGTAGATGGTTAGTGCGTATAAGCCAGTGGCCAGACTCGGATCAAATACCAAGATCTCGTTAAACGTGTTAAGTATCCGCGAACGCCGACTAGGGCCAGGCCCACCTCTCTCCTAGGTGGTCTTAACCTGCCCTATCGCTCCGCCACAAAGTAACAGTCGGGGCCGTCGGGAACCCAGGCCCACCTCTACCGGGATGGAGCCACCTGCCCCTTCAGCCCCCATCTCCGAACAGTATCACAGGTAATGTAACTGTGTAAAGTATATAGCATATGCCCGTGATCACCTCCCGAAGTGATCACGGCCCAGTAGTATAGCATGGCAGATGGACTAGAGTGTAGGGCCACTGATGGAACACTAGCATCCTATACTAAGCAGTAGGATAGCAGGTAATGGTAACAACAGTAGTAGCAAGGACAGGCTATGCATCAGAATAGGATTAACGGAAAGTAGTAACATGCTACACTATTCTAATGCAAGCAGTATAGAGAAGAGTAGGCGATATCTGGTGATCAAAGGGGGGGGGCTTGCCTGGTTGCTCTGGCAAGAGAGAGGGGTCGTCAACACCGTAGTCGTACTGGGTAGCAGCGGCGTCGGTCTCGGTGTCTAGCGAGAAAAGAGGGGGAAGAAACAATAAATATAATGCAAGCATATGCATAGTGATGCATGACATGACAAGTAACGGCGTTAGAGGTGCCCTAACGCGGTAGTAGGTGATACCGGTGAAGGGGGATGACATCCGGGAAAGTATCCCCGGTGTTTTGCGTTTTCAGTGAAACGGAGGGGAAAGTTGCGTGTTGGATAGGTTAGGGATGCGTGGCGGACGAACGGGCTGCGTATCCGGGTTCGTCTCGTCGTTCTGAGTTCATGTACAAAGTTTTTTCATCCGAGCTACGGTTTATTTTATATTAATTATTAAAGATTTAAATCATTTTTAGGACTAACAGAATTAATTAATTTAGGAAATACAATTATGACGTCAGCATGATGTCAGCGGTCAACTCTGACCGTTGACCAGTCAACTGGTGGGTGGGGCCCGTCGGTCATTGACTGTTATCTCCTTATCAGAATTAATTAGCCTAATTAGGTTTAGGTTAGCTAAACAGAATTAATTAAGTTAGTTAATTAAGTTAATTAATTAATTAATTATCTTATTTATTTAATTATTTTTAATTAATTTTTTTATTAAATTAAACGTTCTGGGCCATGGGCCCCACATGTCATTGGCCCCTGGCCTTAGCAGGCACAGGGTGCCGCGGGCGGGTTACGGGCGCTAGCGCCAAGCGCCCAACGGGGCGAGCCCGGGCGCACCAGCGATGGCCGACAGGGCGCCGGACTTGCCCGCGGGGAGGGGTGGTCGGCGCGAGCCCGGACCGGAGCAGGACGGGGGCGGCCTCGGCCCGGAGAGGCGATGCAGGGGCGCGACGGGCGGGGTTAGGCGCGCGGGCCGAGGCCAGGGGAAAGGCGAGCGCGTGTGCGGGCGGCGACGGGTGTGCGCGCGCTCACCGCAAGCACGAGCACCGGGCGGCGCGAGTGGCCGCGGGGGCGGGCGCGCGCGAGCTGGGCACGACCAGCGCGGGGTGACCGCAGGGAGGGCTCGGGCAGACGTGCGCGTGGCGACGGAGAGAGGCGCGCCGAGCGGGGTAGCAAGGAGAGGAGGGGGTCTCATGGCGGGGAGCAGGGTTCGTGGCAACGGGGGTCGAGGTGGTGGTCGGAGACGATGGCGTCGACGTAGACGAGGCAGACCGACGAGGGAGCGCTCCGGGGAGGAGCTTCGGCGGCGACGACGTCATTGGAGATGGCAACGGCGATGGCGTCCGACGAGGAGGCGTGGTCGAGGCAGCGTGAGGAGGAGACGAGGAGGCCACGGATCCGGCGACGAAGCTTGGCAGCGGGCAGCGGGCCGCGGAATCCACGGGCGGCAACGGCGACTTCGGCGAGGCGCGGTCGGGGTTGAGCCCCGATCCAGATCGGGGGCGAGAGGGACGAGAGAGTGGGGTGGGGATCGTGCGGGAGGGGAGTTAGGGTTTCGGTCGGGGTGGGGTTAGTAGGAGGGGAGGTGGGCCGGCCTGGTGGGGTGGCCGGCTGGGCCGGTTGGGTTGGCCCAGTTGGGCCACGGCCCAGGGGGGGTTTCTCTTTTTTTTTCTGTTTTGTTTTTATCTATTTGCACTTCTGTTTTTAAACCTTTTAAATTAATTGGACATTTTATAAAAATGTGTTTGCTGCACCATAATTACCTTTGTAATTTTTGGCAACCACCGAACATTTTTGTTTCAATTTTTGAAAACTTTTATTACCGACATTAATTTTAATTTTAAATTTGAATTTGACGCGGTTTGAACTAACGGGCGTTTAGCAACCGTAATCGGGATGACATGGCATGATTAGCGTGGGATTACTGTAGCAAGATTATCCGGGCGTTACAAGTAGTCCAAGGATGGGTGACCCGATGGGAAGTTGCATATCTCAAGCTTCATTTATCTTTATAATGACTCTGTCATGGCGATTATATAAACCTTGGGATCCTTGTTTTGCTAATTTGTAGACTTTTTTATTGTTTAATTTTTGCTCTAAAAAATTAAAGAATGATTGACTCTATAGTGACCTATCATGGTGATTATATAAACCTTTTTAGGTTGCCTGTAGGGTATAGGGGGCAAGGTGTTCTGATCAAGCATGTCTCCCATCTACGGTTTATAGACGTTGCACATGTCTGGGGGTTTGACCCAACAACGAGAAGGGTTTGACCATGATGGTTTCCTATTGCTATGTGTGCCATGTTAGACCAAATAAAGTTTGTGCGCATGCGTTCGACACCCCCCCCCCCCGCCGCCTTGAAGCTGGGAAACCGACATCGTACGTGTTGAACCAGGCTTGGAGTCGGGTACGGTGTTTGGTTTGTAATGTAGTTGGTGGCCCATCGAAGTTGTGCATTCGGGATTTAAACACATCGCACACCACTGTTTGCATACATATTTTCAGGCCGCATGCTGTGTATATGGGGTCTTCTGATTGACCACGTCTCCCTTGTGCGGATTTTTGTGACAACACACATATCTGTGGGCTCCCTGAGTGTATATATATATATCATCCCTTTGACCAATAACGAGGGGTATGTGTTGGCCATGAATGGGTTCCTCCTAGTTCGTGTTAGGGCCGGTCACCGTCACATGTCGTTCAACCCAAAGCTCGAGCTCATGTGTTGTCAGGATTCCCTCCCACATGCTCGGATTGTTGGGTTCGACCTACATCGTACCCTGCGTATCTCGTCCTTAACTACCTGGCCTTCATGATTGTTGTCCGTATCAAGACCTAGGAACCACATATAAATTGTACATTATTCTATATTGAAAACACACATCAGCCCTTGAATGTACATCATTTTGGGCCGCATGCAAGAGGTGCCGGTTTTGTGGTCCCTCTCGTGCGATTTTTATGATGGTCCAATCTGTTGGCCCAAGCGGTTTATCGACAACAACATTTGTCGTTTGACCAAACAATAGATTCACTGGTCCGTCTTATGGTAGGTCATCGCGACATGCATGTATGACCAAATATCATTACGTGCATCCGCCCCGCTGACACGAAGTGGGAGGTGGTGGGTCAAGCACCCTAGCTAGCTATGACATTATGTCATTATAGATATATCCAAGGGTGCTTTCGGGTTTGCGAGGCAGGTGCCACCAAAGTTGTGCATTGTGTATTTAAAGTTTTAAACATCACACCCAATATTCCTACATATATTTGGCCACTTCCAGATGGTTCTTGACTTCTGGCCCCTCTCATTGATTTTCGGCGACGCGCCCAACCATGGGCCCACGCGGTCAAAGTTGTGCATTGGAATTTTGAACATCACAGACCACCCTTTTCACTCATATATATTTGGGCCACATGTTGGTGTGGCTATCTTCTGACCCTCTCTAATGTTTTTATGCTGCAAAGACTTTGATGACGCTCAACAGACATGGTTATAATATCTTAACCATGTGCGATGCAAGTGCGCCATGAATCACAACGACTGCGCAAGTGTGAGCAAAGGTGGAGGTACTGGCTCAACCGTGCGCGATGCAAGTGCGCTGTAAAATCACCACGACTGCGCAAGTGCGAGCAAAGGGTGGAGGTACTGGCTTAACCATGTGCGATGCAAGTGAAGGAAATATGCCCTAGAGGAATAATAAAATTATTATTTATTTCCTTATTTCATGCTAAATGTTTATTATTCATGCTAGAATTGTATTAACCGGAAACATAATACATGTGTGAATACATAGAGAAACATAGTGTCACTAGTATGCCTCTACTTGACTAGCTCATTAATCAAAGATGGTTAAGTTTCCTAACCATAGACATGAGTTGTCATTTGATTAACGGGATCACATCATTAGGAGAATGATGTGATTGACTTGACCTATTCTGTTAGCTTAGCACTTGATCGTTTAGTATGTTGCTATTGCTTTCTTCATGACTTATACATGTTCCTATGACTATGAGATTATGCAACTCCCGTTTATCGAAGGAACACTTTGTGTGCTACCAAACGTCACAATGTAACTGGGTGATTATAAAGGTGCTCTACAGGTGTCTCCGAAGGTACTTGTTGGGTTGGCGTATTTCGAGATTAGGATTTGTCACTTCGATTGTCGGAGAGGTATCTCTGGGCCCATTCGGTAATACACATCACTTAAGCCTTGCAAGCATTGCACCTAATGAGTTAGTTGCGGGATGATGTATTAAGGAACGAGTAAAGAGACTTGCCAGTAGTGATATTGAACTAGGTATTGAGATACCGACGATCGAATCTCGGGCAAGTAACATACCGATGACAAAGGGAACAATGTATGTTGTTATGCGGTTTGACCGATAAAGATCTTCGTAGAATATGTAGGAGCCAATATGAGCATCCAGGTTCCGCTATTGGTTACTGACCGGAGACGTGTCTCGGTCATGTCTACATAGTTCTCGAACCCGTAGGGTCCGCACGCTTAAAGTTCGATGACGGTTATATTATGAGTTTATGTGTTTTGATGTACTGAAGGTAGTTCGGAGTCCCGGATGAGATCGGGGACATGACGAGGAGTCTCGAAATGGTCGAGACGTAAAGATCGATATATTGGACGACTATATTTGGACATCGGAAAGGTTTCGAGTGGTCCGTGTATTTTTCGGAGTACCGGGGAGTTATGGGAATACAGGGGAAGAAGTATATGGTCCTTATTGGGCTTTAGGGGAGAGAGAGAGAGGCAGGCCGTGCCCCTCCCCAATGACTCGTCCTAATTGGACTAGGGGGAGGGGCGGCGCCCCCTCCTTCCTTCTCTTCCCTCTCCCCCTTCCTTGTCTCCTACTCCTACTACTTGGAAGGGGAGGAATCCTACTCCCGGTGGGAGTAGGACTCCTCCAGGGCGCGCCATAGGGGCCGCCCCTCTCCCCCTCCTCCACTCCTTTATATACGTGGCCAGGGGGCACCCCATAGACACAACAATTGATCTCTTGGATATTTTAGCCGTGTGTGGTGCCCCTCTCCACCATAGTCCACCTCGATAATATCGTAGCGGTGCTTAGGCGAAGCCCTACGACGGTAGAACATCAACATCGTCACCACGCCATCGTGCTGACGGAACTCTCCCTCAAAGCTCGGCTAGATCGGAGTTCGAGGGACGTCATCGAGTTGAACGTGTGCATAACTCGGAGGTGCCGTGCGTTCGGTACTTGATCGGTCGGATCGTGAAGACGTACGACTACATGAACCGTGTTGTGCTAACGCTTCCGCTTTCGGTCTACGAGGGTACGTGGACATACTCTCCCCTCTCGTTGCTATGCATCACCATGATCTTGCGTGTGCGTAGGATATTTTTTGAAATTACTACGTTCCCCAACAGTGGCATCCAAGCCAGGTTTATGCGTAGATGTTATATGCACGAGTAGAACACAAGTGAGTTGTGGGCAATACAAGTCATACTGCTTACCAGCATGTCATACTTTGGTTCGGCAATATTGTTGGATGAAGCGGCCCGGACTGACATTACGCGTATGCTTACGCGAGACTGGTTCTACCGACGTGCTTTACACATAGGTGGCTGGCGGGTGTCAGTTTCTCCAACTTTAGTTGAACCGAGTGTGGCTACGCCCGGTCCTTGAGAAGGTTAAAACAACACTAACTTGATGAACTATCGTTGTGGTTTTGATGCGTAGGTAAGAACGGTTCTTGCTCAGCCCGTAGCAGCCACGTAAAACTTGCAACAACAAAGTAGAGGATGTCTAACTTGTTTTTGCAGGGCTTGTTGTGATGTGATATGGTCAAGACGTGATGAGATATAAGTTGTTGTATGAGATGATCATGTTTTGTTGAAGTTATTGGCAACTGGCAGAAGCCTTATGGTTGTCTCTTTATTGCATAAGATGCAAGTGCCATGTAATTGCTTTACTTTATCGCTATGCAATAGCAATAGTTGCAAAAGCAATAGCTGGCAAGACGACCATGTAACGACACATTGATATAGATCAAGATGATGGAGATCATGGTGTCATGCCAGTGACGATGGAAATCATGACGGTCCTTCGGAGATGGAAATCACAAGCACAAGATGATGATGGCCATATGATATCACTTATATTGATTTCATGTGATGTTTATCTTTCACTAAATTTCAAGATAAAAGTGTTCTCCCTGAGTATGCACCATTGCAAAGTTCGTCGTGCCCAGACACCACGTGATGATCGGGTGTGATAAGCTCTACGTCCATCTACAACGGGTGCAAGCCAGTTTTGCACATGCAGAATACTCAGGTTAAACTTGACGAGCCTAGCATATGCAGATATGGCCTCGGAACACTGAGACCGAAAGGTCGAGCGTGAATCATATAGTAGATATGATCAACATAGTGATGTTCACCATTGAAAACTACTCCATGTCACGTGATGATCGGACATGGTTTAGTTGATATGGATCACGTGATCACTTAGATGATTAGAGGTATGTCTATCTAAGTGAGAGTTCTTAAGTAATATGATTAATTGAACTTAAATTTATCATGAACTTAGTCCTGATAGTATTAGCATATCTATGTTGTAGATCAATAGCTCGCGTTTAGCTCCCCTGTTTTATTTTTGATATGTTCCTAGAGAAAACTAAGTTTAAAGAAGTTAGTAGCAATGATGCGGATTGGATCCGTGATCGGAGGATTATCCTCATTGCTGCATAGAAGTATTATGTCCTTAATGCACCGCTATGTGACAGAACTATTGCAGGAGCAAATGCAGACATTATGAACGTTTTGACAAAAGCTCGGTATGATGAGTACTTGATAGTTTAGTGCACCATGCTTTATGGCTTAGAACCGGGACTTCAAAGACGTTTTGAACGTCATGGACCATATGAGAGGTTCCAAGAGTTGAAGTTAATATTTCAAGCAAATACCCAAGTTGAGAGATATGAAGTCTCCAACAAGTTCTATAGCTAAAAGATGGAGGAGAATAGCTCAAGCAGTGAGCATGTGCTCAGATTGTCTAGGTACTACAATCGCTTGAATCAAGTGGGAGTTAATCTTCCAGATAAAATAGTGTTTGACAGAGTTCTCTAGTCACTATCACCAAGTTGCTAGAACTTCGTGATGAACTATAATATGCAGGGGATAATGGAAATGATTCCCAAGCTCTTCGTGATGCTGAAATCGACGAAGGTAGAAATCAAGAAAAGCATCAAATGTTGCTGGTTAACAAGACCACTAGTTTCAAGAAAAGGGCAAAGGGAAGAAGGGGAACTTCAAGAAGAATGGCAAGCAAGTTGTTGCTCAAGTGAAGAAGCCCAAGTCTGGTCCTAAGCCTGAGACTAAGTGCTTTTACTGCAAAGGGACTAGTCACTGAAAGCGGAACTGCCCCAAGTATTTGGCGGATAAGAAGGATGGCAAAGTGAACAAAGGTATATTGGATATACATGTTATTGATGTGTACTTTACTAGTGTTTATAGCAACCCCTCGGTATTTGATACTAGTTCAGTTGCTAAGAGTAGTAACTTGAAACGGGAGTTGCAGAATGAACAGAGACTGGTTAAGGGTGAAGTAACAATGTGTGTTGGAAGTAGTTCCAAGAATGATATGATCATCATCACACACACTCCCTATACTTTCGGGATTAGTGTTGAACCTAAATAAGTGTTATTTGGTGTTTGCGTTGAGGATGAATATGATTTGATCATGTTTATTCATTTAAGTTAGAGAATAATTGTTATTCTGTTTACATGAATAAAACATTCTATGGTTATACACCCAATGAAAATGGTTTGTTGATCTCGATCGTAGTGATACACATATTCAAAATATTGAAGCCAAAAGGTGCAAAGTTAATAGTGATAGTGCAACTTATTTGTGGCACTGCCATTTAGGTCATATTGGTGTAAAGCACATGAAGAAACTCCATGCTGATGGGCTTTTGGAATCAGTTGATTATGAATAAGTTGATGCTTGCGAACCATGCCTCATGGGAAAGATGACTAAGACTCCGTTCTCCGGAACAATGGAGCGAGCAACTGACTTATTGGAAATAATACATACTGATGTATGCAGTCCGATGAGTGTTGATGCTCGCGGTGGGTATCGTTATTTTCTGACCTTCAGAGATGATTTGAGCAGATATGGGTATATCTACTTGATGAAACATTCTGAAACATTTGAAAAGTTCAAAGAACTTCAGAGTGAACCGGAAAATCATCGTGACAAGAAAATAAAGTTTCTACGATCTAATCGCAGAGACAAATATTTGAGTTATGAGTTTGGTCTTCAATTAAAGCAATGTGGAATAGTTTCACAAATTCGTGCCACCTGGAACACCACAGCATAATGGTGTGTCTGAACGTCATAACCGTACTATTATTGGATATAGTGCAATCTATGATGTTTCTTACCGATTAACCACTATAGTTTTGGGGTTATGCATTAGAGACAGTTGCATTCACGTTAAAAAGGGCACCATTTAAATCTGTTGAGATGACACCGTATGAATTGTGGTTTGGCAAGAAACCAAACTTGTCGTTTCTTAAAGTTTGGGGTTGCGATGCTTATAAGAAAAAGTTTCATCCTGATAAGTTCAAACCCAAATCGAAGAAATGTGTCTTCATAGGATACCCAAAGGAGACAGTTGGGTACACCTTCTATCACTGATCCGAAGGAAATACATTCGTTGCTGAGAATGGATCCTTTCTAGAGAAGGAGTTTCTCTCGAAAGATGTGGGTGGGAGGAAAGTAGAACTTGGTGAGGTAACTCTCGCTGCTCCCTTATTGGAAAGTAGATCATCACAGAAATCTGTTTCTGTGACTCCTACACCAATTAGTGAGGAAGCTAATGATGATGATCATGTAACTTCAGATCAAGTTACTACCGAACCTCATAGGTCAACCAGAGTGAGATCCGCACAAGAGTGGTACAGTAATCCTGTTCTGGAGGTCATGTTAATTGACCATGACGAACCTACGAACTTTGAGGAAGCGATGATGAGCCCAGATTCTGCAAAATGGCTTGAGGCCATGAAATCTGAGATGAGATCCATGTATGAGAACAAAGTGTGGACTTTGGTTGACTTGCCCGATGATCGGCAAGCCATAGAAAATAAATGGACCTTCAAGAGGAAGACGCATGCTGATAGTAGTGTTACTATCTACAAAGCTAGACTTGTTGAAAAAGGTTTTGACAAAGTTCAAGGTGTTGACTACAATGAGATTTTCTCACTCGTAGTGATGCTTAAGTATGTCCGAATCATGTTAGCAAATTGCCACATTTTATGAAATCTGGCAAATGGATGTCAAAACTACATTCCTTAATGGATTTCTTAAAGAAGAGTTGTATATGATGCAACCAGAAGGTTTTGTCGATCCTAAAGGTGCTAACAAAATGTGAAAGCTCCAGCGATCCATCTATGGACTGGTGCAAGCATCTCAGAGTTGGAATATATGCTTTGATGAGTTGATCAAAGCATATAGTTTTATACAGACTTGTGGTGAAGCCTGTATTTACAAGAAAGTGAGTGGGAGCACTACAACATTTCTGATAAATATATGTGAATGACATATTGTTGATCGAAAATAATGTAGAATTTTCTGGAAAGCATAAAGGAGTATTTGAAAGGAGTTTTTCAAATTAAGACCTCGGTGAAGCTACTTACATATTGAGCATCAAGATCTATAGAGATAGATCAAGACGCTTGATAAGTTTTTTCAATAAGTACATACCTTGACAAGATTTTGAAGTAGTTCAAAATGGAACAGTCAAAGAAAGAGTTCTTACCTGTGTTACAAGGTGTGAAATTGAGTAAGACTCAAAGCCCGACCACGATAGACGATAGAAAGAGAATGAAAGTCATTCCCTATGCCTCAGCCATAGTTTCTATAAAGTATGCCATGCTGTGTACCAGATCTATTGTATACCCTACACTGAGTTTAGCAAGGGAGTACAATAGTGATCTAGGAGTAGATCACCGGACAGCGGTCAAAATTATCCTGAGTGTAATAAGGATATGTTTCTCGATTATGGAGGTGACAAAAGGTTCGTCGTAAAGGGTTACGTCGATGAAAATTTTAACACTGATCCAGATGAATCTAAGTCTCAATCTGGATACATTTTGAAAGTGGGAGCAATTAGCTAGAGTAGCTCCGTGCAAAGCATTGTTGACATAAAAATTTGCAAAATACATATGGATCTGAATGTGGCAGACCCGTAGACTAAACTTCTCTCACAAGCAAAACATGATCACACCTTAGTACTCTTTGGGTGTTAATCACATAGCAATGTGAACTAGATTATTGACTCTAGTAAACCCTTTGGGTGTTGATCACCTGGTGATGTGAACTATTGGTGTTAAATCACATGGCGATGTGAACTAGATTATTGACTCTAGTAAACCCTTTGAGTGTTGATCACATGGTGATGTGAACTATTGGTGTTAAATCACATGGCGATGTGAACTAGATTATTGACTCTAGTGCAAGTGGGACACTAAAGGAAATATGCCCTAGAGGCAATAATAAAGTTATTATTTATTTCCTTATTTCATGATAATTGTTTATTATTCATGCTAGAATTGTATTAACCGGAAACATAATACATGTGTGAATACATAGATAAACATAGTGTCAGTAGTATGACTCTACTTGACTAGCTCGTTAATCAAAGATGGTTAAGTTTCCTAACCATAGACATGAGTTGTCATTTGATTAACGGGATCACATCATTAGGAGAATGATGTGATTGACTTGACCCATTCCGTTAGCTTAGCACTTGATCGTTTAGTATATTGCTATTGCTTTCTTCATGACTTATACATGTTCCTATTACTATGAGATTATGCAACTCCCGTTTACCGGAGGAACACTTTGTGTGCTACCAAATGTCACGACGTAACTGGGTGATTATAAAGGTGCTCTACAGGTGTCTTCGAAGGTACTTGTTGGGTTGGCGTATTTCGAGATTAGGATTTGTCACTCCAATTGTCGAAGAGGTATCTCTGGGCCCACTCGGTAATACACATAACTTAAGCCTTGCAAGCATTGCAACTAATGAGTTAGTTGCGGGATGATGTATTACGGAACGAGTAAAGAGACTTGCCGGTAACGAGATTGAAATAGGTATTGAGATACCGATGATCGAATCTCGGGCAAGTAACATACCGATGACAAAGGGAACAACGTATGTTGTTATGCGGTTTGACCGATAAACATCTTCATAGAATATGTAGGAGCCAATATGAGCATCCAGGTTCCGCAATTGGTTATTGACCGGAGACGTGTCTCGGTCATGTCTACATAGTTCTCGAACCCGTAGGGTCCGCACACTTAAAGTTTGATGACGGTTATATTAGGAGTTTATGTGTTTTGATGTACCGAAGGTAGTTCGGAGTCCCGGATGAGATCGGGGACATGACGAGGAGTCTCAAAATGGTCGAACGTAAAGATCGATATATTGGACGACTATATTTGGACATCGGAAAGGTTCTGAGTGGTTCGGGTATTTTTCGGAGTACCGGGGAGTTACGGGAATACGGGGGAAGAAGTATACGGGCCTTATTAGGCTTTAGGGGGGAGAGAGAGGCAGGCCGCGCGCCCCCCCAATGACTAGTCCGAATTGGACTAGGGGGAGGGGCGGCGCCCCCTCCTTCCTTCTCTTCCCTCTCCCCCTTCCTTGTCTCCTACTCCTACTACTTGGAAGGGGAGGAATCCTACTCCCGGTGGGAGTAGGACTCCTCCAGGGCGCGCCATAGGGGCCTGCCCTCTCGCCCTCCTCCACTCCTTTATATACGTGGCCAGGGGGCACCCCATAGACACAACAATTGATCTCTTGGATGTTTTAGCCGTGTGCGGTGCCCCTCTCCACCATAGTCCACCTCGATAATATCGTAGCGGTGCTTAGGCGAAGCCCTGCGACTGTAGAACATCAACATCGTCACCACGCCGTCGTGCTGATGGATCTCTTCCTCAAAGCTCGGCTGGATCGGAGTTTGAGGGATGTCATCGAGTTGAACGTGTGCAGAACTCGGAGGTGTCGTGCGTTCGGTACTTGATCGGTCGGATCGTGAAGACGTACGACTACATCAACCACGTTGTGCTAACGCTTCTGCTTTCGGTCTACGAGGGTACGTGGTCACACTCTCCCCTCTTGTTGCTATGCATCACCATGATCCGTGTGCGTAGGAATTTTTTTGAAATTATTATGTTCCCCAACAACAAGTGCGCTGTAAAATCACCACTTGCGCAAGTTAAATGCGGGTAGTTTATTTAGAAATTAGGACGAACCCTGTGCGATAGACCAGCTAGCTAGAAATATAAAAACAAACTACCCGCGTTGAGCGTTGCAAAAATTGGTGGTTCCGCCACTTTTCCTTATTATCAGACATGCATATTCTTATTGTACCGTGCGCGATCTTGGGCACACCCGCCCCGCATCAATTCCTTTACCCAAATTTTAGTTGCCGCCGTACTTCAACCGTCGCCCAGACTCCTCTAGCACTGACCTTATAGTAAAATTCAGTAGCCAAGGCATTTGAACTGTCGCCCTCCCTCGTTCACCACCATCTCCACCCACCATTACTAAAAAATAGTAGCCGTGATGTATCCTCAAACACCACCCCCCCCCCCAGTCCCCCCCCCGTCCCCCCCCCCCCCCCAACCCTCCCCCCCCGCCGCCGTCGGTGCCGCCGCCAACCCCTGTCGTTCTGCCCGTTCCTCCTAGCTTAGATAACAAAGTTCAGTTACCCATCGATTCCCATACCGTCGCCCCACTCCCCTGAGTTTTTAGATGAGGCCTGCAGTGTCCCTCCCCGCAAGATCCACATCCCCTGCTCCAGAATGTCACAGCCTAAGCTCGACCATGTATCTCGTGGAGCCTGACGAGCATTCGGCCAAGAAGAGGTTTATCATGGCCTCTCCAGCGGACGTTGGCGAGGTGGCCGCCGTTCGCCCCGACCTGTCGATCCCAGAGCAACACGTCATCACGGAAGCCGACGAAGATGTTGACTATGTTGCCATGTCGAAGGCTTCATGTCAGCGGGCTAGCGTATTACTGTATCTCGGGAAAGCTGGCTACGATATCAAGCTCGTCGACAGCGACGGCTTCACGCGGGCCATGTCACAGGTTAAGTGGTCCATCCCCAACCCCTCTGGTTCAACCGCCATCGATCTCTTCGACGGCCCTGCCGCTAATTTTCTCCGCCAAGCGGTCAAGGATTTGCGATCCTTGTACGCCATTGAGCCCATTTTGTCATTTCTGAAGGACACCTTCTACGGCGGTGGCTTGGGATTCTCAATTGCCAAGTCAAATCTCATCGACCATGACCGCGACCACGAGGAGGGCACCCACAAATGTTCTTCCAAGGTGAAACAACCCATCTATGACATCAGAGAGCGCACCATGGGTTTGTGCTTGAAGGATCCCGTCCATGACATGTGAGGCAACATCCTATAAGCAAGTCTTACCTTTTCTAGCTTGCCACCCCGTACCCTTTGTTATAGTAGCATTTGTCATGCGGTGCTTTAATTGTGCCATGTTTAATTATTTTAGTTATGCAAAATGTATTGTTCAATAGGGCTATGTGATGTTTAAGTATGAATTGTCCACTTCAGTTTCACGAATGGCTATATTTGGTTCTTATGGTGAGTAGATGCCTTGTTTATCTGTATTTGGTTGTTAGGTTGGTTGCAGTGAGCATTTTTCCAGTTATCGAGCAGATGCCTTGTTTATATGTATTTGGTTCTTAGGTTGGTTGCAGTGAGCATTTGTCCAGTTATCAAGCAGATGCCTTGTTTATCTGTATTTGGTTGTAAGGTTGGTTGTAGTGAGCATTTGTCCAATTTTCAAGCAGATGCTTTCTTTATCTGTATTTGCTTGTTAGGTTGGTTGAAGTGAGCATTTGTGCAGTTTTCAAGCATATGCCCTGTTTATCTGTATTTGCTTGTTAGGTTGGTTGCAGTGAGACTCTGTCCAATTTTCAATGGCTATATTTTGTTGTTATACTGGTCATTTATGCATTGTTTATTTAGTCATTCACAATGTGTTTTTCATTATGTGCAAGTTGGAACTGTGCCGCTCGACTACATCAATACCAGTTTGAATGGCTATATTTGGTTCCAGTTATGTTTGGTGTAGTTAATACATGTCCTTTGTTTCAGTTTTACACATTTATCCAGTGTGATGTTTAAGCATTACCTATGTTCTATTCTTTTCAATACTAGTTTGAATTGCAAAATTTGATGGCTGTTAAGCCTCCTGTCAGTAATATTGCCTTCCATTTTATATCTGCTTTAACAGCATGCTGAAAACAACACATTCAAGCTATCATTTGGAGATGATGTTGTTTAGCTTTTCTATATTTGTTTGATGTTAATGTTGTTGTACTTATCATGCCTTTCCACTACTTATGCAGGACAACAACGGGAGTGGCCACCATTTTCCGCCGAGGTTAGCTTCATCCCTAGACTTGTACTCCCCCCGTCGTTCCATAATGTAGTTCATATAGATCCAGGCCTAGAAACTTGTTAGCTTCTAATATTGACTTGTTGCTTGTAGGTACATATGCCCTTGGTAAGGATCCACACATCGACCCTTTTTGCATCTGGGGCAATGAGATATTCATGAACAAGCATCAAGTGAGGAAACTTATAATGATTATTAGCAAAAAGATACGAATGGTGGCAAGCAAATTAATTGTTTGTGCTCTATCCAACACAACAGTGAGTTGTAGGATGGTAACTACAAACTCTGCAACCTTCTCTTTTTATTGCCCATAATGAGTTGTTAGACAACAATGTCTGAATCTTTTTCGTTCGTAGTGGTTCCCGAAGCAGTTCACTCAAGTTTATCTCGCAAAGTACATGATTGATGGACATGCAATGAAGGTTAAAGTATTTCATCCAGACTACAATGAGCATCGAGAAGTCTTAATGAAGACAATGAAGGATGGACGGGCAGCCATCACAAGGGGTTGGCCTAGAGTCGTGCGTGCATTACGCATGGAGGAGGGCACAATATGGGCATTCCACTTCACCTTATCCAGGAACCAGAATGTCTTTCGCCTCACTCTTTAGAGTCTTTAGTACAACCGTGGTTCATCATTCTTTAATTGGTGCTTCTGTAGTTCTTTAGTATATGTACCTCTACATCGAATTATGCATTCATGGTTGAAACTATATTTGTAATAAACATGGTTGGATATGAAATAAGTGATTGCCTACTTTCAAATTCAAAACCTGTGATTTTTAAATTAGAGATTACACTCCACACGGTTTGCGAAAAAGAAACGTCTATGATAGACATGGAGATCAAACACATTTCTAGGATCCACTACGTGTGCGATCAATCTCCAATGCACACACGATCATCCAAGAAAAAACGTGTGCGATTAACAATAGTATCACACATAGTTCTTTCTTATTAAATGTTTGCAATAGTCACCTTATCACACACAGTTCGAAATTACGGACTGTTTGTGATGTTGTGCGCATCGCAAACGTTTGGTTATAGAAGAACACGTGCGATAGGTCGATCACCCGACGCGGGTACGGCGTATGAATCATGTGGGATGTATTCAAGCTTTGCATACAATTTTATAGCGACAATTGTGTGCTCTCTTACATCGAATCGCACACAGTCAAGGAAAAGTAAATGTGTGTGATTGTCTAATTCTACAATAGTGAACTATTTTTGATGGATTGTGCATCGTAAACGTAGCACCACAGAATACCGACTACGATGGCAATGCGAGCACAAACGAGTAGGGAGTACTGTATATGCATCGGGGCTCCCTATCCCCGACGGTTTCTGGGTTGTGTGGGAAGGACCCCCCTATCGCAGTCACTCACTTGGCGACGGTTCCGAACGCCGTCACGGAAAGGGGTTAAAAACCGTTTGTATAGCACCGACGCATACCCGTGATGGTCAAATATCTATGTATTTCTCTTCGAATTATCGGATTGGTTTGGCCAACTAGATTGGTTCTTATTGCAATGGGAGAGGTGCTTAGTTTTGGGTTCAATCTTGCGGTGTCTTCACCCAGTGACATAGTAGGGGCAGCGAGGCACGTATTGTATTGTTGACATCAAGGGTAAAAAGATGGGGTTTTCATCACATTGCTTGAGTTTATCCCTCTACATCATGTCATCTTACTTAAGGCGTTACTCCGTTCTTATGAACTTAATACTCTAGATGCATGCTGGATAGCGGTCGATGTGTGGAGTAATAGTAGTAGATACAGGAAGGAGTCGGTCTACTTGACATGGACGTGATGCCTATATTCATGATCATTGCCTTGGATATCGTCATAACTTTGTGCTTTTCTATCAATTGCTCGATAGTAATTTGTTCACCCACCATATTATTTTCTTTCAAGAGAGAAGCCTCTAGTGAAACCTATGGCCCCAGGGTCTATTTTCCATCATATATTTTCAGATCTATAAACCAAAAAACCCAAAAATACTTTGGTGCAATTTATTTGTTTTTTACTTTGCTTTACGTTTTAGTAATCTTTTGTATCTATCTCTATCACATCTCATCCTTGCAAGTGACCGTGAAGGGATTGACAACCCCTTTATCGCGTTGGGTGCAAGTGTTTGATTGTTTTTGTAGGCGCATAGATTGGATACTTGCATGTACCTCCTACTAGATTGATACCTTGGTTCTCAAACTAAGGGAAATACTTATCTCTACTTTGCTGCATCACACTTTCCTCTTCAAGGGAAAAACCAACGCAAGCTCAAGAAGTAGCAACGCTTAATAGGACTTTCACAAAGCACATACCTTGATAAGATTTTTAAGAAGTTCAAAATGGATCAGTCCAAGAAGGGTTCTTGCCTGTTTTGCAAGGTGTGAAGTTGAGTCGGACTCAATGCCCAGCAACTACAGAGGATAGAGAAAAGATGAGTGTCATCCCCTATGCTTCTGCCATAGGCTCTATCATGTATGCGATGTTGTGCACAAGACCGGATGCTAGCCTTGCCATAAGTATGGCCGGAAGGTTTCAAAGTAATCCAGGAATGAATCGCTGGATAGCGGTGAAGAATATCCTTAAGTACCTGAAAAGGATCAAGGAAATGTTTCTCGTATAGTGAGGTGATTGACGATGACATGTACCTAGGGTAGGGTCATAGGCCTGACCTAGATGCCCTACCCAAGGACACTGCCCTAGAGTCAAAGACATTCAAAACCCAATAGAAGATACCGACTGAAATCACCTTGGAGTGTAATCCACTCGACCAGCTATTCCACTCGGATACCCCAATTCCACTCGACATGATTATCACATTCAACAGTACAAAAGAGTCACTCGGAGCATAGAAGACCTACTGCCGCCCCAGCATGGCAACGGTCGGGCGTTCACTCCGTAGTCTTAAAGGTCATTGATAGTCATTTATAGCAGGCGTAACCAGTAACGCCCCTGTCTTAACTCAGATTGAACCATGTGTAACTGAGGCTTGGAGGGGTCTGGCGCACTCTATATAAGCCACCCCCTCCTCTAGCACAAGGGTTCGCACCCCCTATAACTCACACATATTCCAGTCGACAAGCCTCGGAGGCACCGAGACGTAGGGCTTTTACCTCCTCCGAGAGGGGCCTGAACTCGTAAACTTGCGTGTACAACCTCGCCGTAGCTAAGGCCTTGCCTCCTCCTACGTACCCCCTATCATTATTGTCAGACTTACTCCCATGACAGTGATCAAGAGGTTGTTGTAAAGGGTTACGTCGATGCCAGCTTTGACACTGATTCGGATGACTCTAAGTCTCAAATCGGATACATATATATTCTAAATGGGGGAGCGGTATGCTGGTGCAGTTCCAAGCGCAGCGTGGTAGCTAATTCTACATGCAAAGCGGAGTACATAGCTACCTCAGAGGCAGCGAAGGAAGGTGTTTGGATGAAGCAGTTCATGACAAATCTTGGTGTTGTGCCCAGTGCACTAAACCCAATGACTCTATTCTGTCACAACACTGGTGCCATTGCTCTAGCTGAGGAACCAAGGTTTCACAAGAGGACCAGACACATAAAGCGATGCTTCAACTCCATCTGTGATGCAGTCAAGGAGGAGAACATAAACATTCGCAAAGTACATACGGATCTGAATGTTGCAGACCCGTTGACTAAACCTCTTCCACGGGCAAAACATGATCAACACCAGAACTCTATGGGTGTTAGAATCATTACCATGTAATACTATATTATTGACTCTAGTGCAAGTGGGAGACTGTTGGAAATATGCCCTAAGGCAATAATAAAATGGTTATTATAATATATTTCCTTCTTCATGATAATCGTTTATTATCCATGTTATAATTGTATTGATCGGAAACTCAAATGCATGTGTGGATACATAGCACTACAAAAAAAGACACATCCGTGACATTTTGGGCCGAACGAAATTTTTTTCTGTCATACATATGACACTTCTATGACAATAATTGTGACAAAACCCGGTATCATCATAGATGTGGTGGGCTCCTACTTCTATGAGAAAAAATCATGACAGAAAATGGGCTTTTCATCCTGGGCAGGCCGGAGACGCAGCTGCATGACATTCTTTGGGCCGTCCATGACGGAACAAACCATGGTAGAAGCGAGGGGGAGGAAAATTTTGGGGAGTTCCCGGTTACGGTGGGAGGTCGGGGGCCGAGCGATGCGCGTTTCTCTCGTACACGTACGCGTGTGTGTGCAAGGAGTTGGCTCTAACTGAACCCAAGCGAGGCGTTGGGCTCTAACTGAACCCAAGAGATTGCACTGCAGGTTACGCGTTACTGAACCCGAGCGATCGATCGATGGCTGTTACCTGAACCTGATCGAGCGATTCCTTCGCTACTACTACTAACTGAAGCCGATCGATGGGATGAATAGTGAGCATTGCGGGGGGGGGGGGGGGGGGGGGGGGGGGGGGGCGGTTGGATGAACAGTGAGCGGTGGCGCTGCCTCTGGATGAACAGGACCCCGTGGTGTGGTGGAGGGCTGGATAAACAGTAGATGGTGGAGGGGTGCCCGTGGAGGGGTGGATGAACAGGACCCCGTGGTGTGGAGGGCTGGATGAACAATAGACGGTGGAGGGGTGGTTGAACAGGACCCCGTGATGTGGAGGGCTGGATGAACAGTAGATGGTGAAGGGGTGCCCGTGGAGGGGTGGTTGAACAGGACCCATGGTGCGGAGGGCTGGATGAACAGTAGACGGTGGAGGAGTGGTTGAACAGTAGCCGGTGGAGTAGCGCGCGGTGGAGGCTGGATGAACAGGAGCCCGTGGAGGCTGGAGGAGGTCGACGGTGGAGATGAACAGTATCCCATGGAGTCCCGTTTTGCGGTAAGCCACACCCCTCCCGATGAACAGGACCCCCGTTTCGACCGTAGCCCTCAAACACAAGTCCGTTTCGTCCGTTTTGCGGTACGCCACACCCCTCCCGATCAACAGGACCCCCGTTTCGACCGTAGGAGGTCTGTTTCCTCCGTTTTGAGGTACGCCATACCCCTCCCGATGAATAGGATCCTGTTTCGAATGTGGCCGGTCGAACACAAGGCCGTTTCCTCCGTTCTGTGGTACACCAGGCCTCGTTTCCATCGCCTGTTCCATCCAAGCCCTCCCGATGAACACGACACATTCCGTTGCCTCCCCATGAACACGACGCATTCCGTTGCCTCCCCATGAACACGACGCATTCCGTTTGCCTCCCCATGAACATGACGACGATGCTGTTTCTCCGTTCCGACCCAGCCATGTACACGAGCCCTGGCCGTACGTATGCGCGAGTAGGCGTTCGAGACCCCGCCCGTATGTACACATATGTGGTCGTATTTTCTTTCTTGCACCCTGGCTGTTGTACGTACGTGTACATGCTACGTGCGCGCCTCTACTACGACATGTGCGTGCCTCTACATCGACCAGTATATATGTACGTACACGTTCGCGACCTGAATGACAACGCTACGTATGCTTCGACCAGGTGGGTCTCGACTGTCAGGCACTTCCTTGCCTGCGAAGATGTAGCTGGTCGGTCCCAGCAGTCAGGGGGCGAATCATTTTTTTTCCCGGACAGCACTTCCTTGCGTGCGAAGATGTAGCTGGTGGGTCCCAGTAGTCAGGGGGAAACATTTTTTTCACGAAATACAGTGGCCCGTCCGGTGGGTCCCAGCTGTCAGGTGGAGGAATCATTATTTTCCGCGTAATAAGGAGGCACTTCCTTGCTGCGGCCGTGGACCCAACTATCAGCCTCTCCACGTATAGTCCATGTCCGATGGAAGTCGTTCCTTGACCACGTTGACCACGCCGCGCTGAGAGCACCAGGGCGGTGGACGACGGCGAGGCCTAGGAAGAAGATGACATGGAGGCAGGGAAGACTCGACAGTTGTTTCCCATGCGGAGGGGAGTACGACTGTACAAGGGTTTACTGGTTCGTCTGCCGTCGCCGGAGAATAACAGCAGGTGTGGGTGAGTAGAGGGATGGCTAGGCCAGCGATGGGAGTACGGTCGGGCGGTGAGGCCTGCGCGGCAGCATAGTCGGCCGCGAGGAGGAGGGAGCAGGCAGTCCCGCCGGCGCTTGTTTGAGCGGCTGGAGCAGGAAGAGCAGAGATTGAAGAAGCACGACGGCCGTTGGATGGACATCCAACAGTCAGTGCTTGTGCGTCAACCTTTTTTTTAGGAAAGCCTCAAATCTTTGGAAAACAACATACATCCCATCTGCCATTATTTCTAATAATTTACAGCCCATTTGCTAATTCTTAAGGTTTTTTTGGAGCCCATATTCTTTTTGTTATCATTACAGCCCATATTGTGGCAACAATTAAAAAATTATACGAAATTTTGCATATTTCGGTGTGGTCCGAACTGTTTTTAATCCCGAAATTTCGACTCACATTCAAACTGATTTTAAAAATAAATGTATATCAATATAAAATCCAACAAATTCTCCACGCATAAAAATTAATGTAATTTAAAATCTTGAAATGAAAAAAAATATTTGAAACTAATTGCCGGTTTGATGTGTTTTAAAAATGTACAACCCATTTCTCATTACTGATGGGCCATTTTCTCGGCCAGCCGAATGAAAGCTCTCCTCGTCTTGAAAGATTTGCAGCCCAACAGGCCTGACAAAGCGACTTACTTGGCAAATCCCAAAAAAATTGGGCTGTGGCCGTGGACCCAGCTGTCAGCCTCTCCACGTACAGTACTCTTCCGATGAAAGTCGTTCCTTGACCACGTTGACCACGCCGCGCGGAGAGCACCACGGCGGTGGAGGACAGCGAGGCCTAGGAAGGGGACGACGTGGCAGTCGAAGCCCGCGCGGAGAGGACTACGAGGGTTCACTGGTTCGGCTGCGGTGTGAGGCTGCCGTCGCCGCAGGGCCTGGCCAGCGGTGGGAATAGTAGGGGGCGGTGAGGCCTCTGCGGCAGCACAACTGGCCACGGGAGGCAGGAGCATGCGGCACGCCCGGCGCTGCTTTGGGCGGCTGGAGCAAGAAGACCAGAGGTTGAAGAAGCACTACGGTCGTTGGATGGACATCGTACGGTCACTAGAGCTAGAAACGTTCATATTGACTAAGTTGACAAAGCCCTTCGTCCTCGTCAACTTAGTAGGCCCACAAGTCAGCCTCCCAGCAAGGTGGGTCCCAACTAGCCGGGGGAGTATTCATTTTTTTGTGCGTAATAAGGAGGCACTTCCGGTGGGTCCGAGCTGACAGTGGGGGGAACGTTTTTTTCGTGAAATACGGTGGCCCGTCCGGTGGGTCCCAGCAGTCAGGGGGAAACGATTTTTTTCGCAAAATACTGGTGGCCCATCCGGTGGGTCCCCGCTATCAGGTGGAGGAATAATTATTTTCCACGTAATAAGGAGGCACTTCCTTGCGGCTGCCATGGACCCAGCTGTCAGCCTCTCCATGTACAGTACTCTTCCGATGGAAGTTGATCGTTGACCACGTTGACCACGCCGCACCGAGAGCACCAGGGCGGTGGACGACGGCGAGGACTAGGAAGGGGACGACTCGGAGCCGGGGAAGACGCAGCAGTGATGCCCACGCGAAGAGGAGTACGAGTGTTCACTGGTTCGGCTGCGGTGTGAGGCTATTGTCACCGTAGAATGATAGGGGGTGTTGGTGAGTAGAGGGATGGCCTGGCCAGCGGTGGGAGTAGTAGGGGGAGGTGAGGCCTCCGCGGCATCATAGCCGGCCACGGGAGTTAGGAGCACGCGGCACGACCGGCGCTGGTTTGGGCGGCTAGAGCAAGAAGACCAGAGGTTGAAGAAGCACTACAGCCATTGGATGAACATCGTATGGTAACAGGAGCTAGAATCGTTCATATTGACTAAGTTGACAAAGCCCTCCGTCCCCGTCAACTTGGTAGGCCCACATCAGCCTCCCACTATGCTGGGTTCCAGCTGGCAGGGGGAATATTCATTTTTTTGTGCGTAATAAGGAGGCACTTCCTTGCGTGCGAAGATAGCTGGTGGGTCCGACATGTTAGTGGGGGGCACTTTATTTCACGAAATACATAGGCCCTTCCGGTGGGTCCTAGATGTCAGGTGGAGGAATCATTATTTTGCGCGTAATAAGGGGGCATTTCCTTGTGTGCGGCCGTGGACCCAGCTGTCAGCCTCTCCATGCAGAGTCTACTTCCGATGGTGTCGTTCATTGACCACGTTGACCACGCCGCGCCGAGCGCATCCAAGGTGGTGGAAGACGGCGAGGCCGCGGACAGCAACGAGCCGGAGATGGGAAGACGCGGGAGTAGAGTCACAGACAGAGAGGTGTACGAGGGTTAACTGGTTCTAGTGCGGTGTGGTTCGGCAGTCGGTGGAGAAGAACATGAGGTGTGGAGGGGTGGAGGGATGCCCTGGCCAACGGTGGAGCAGCGCTTCATAGCGAAGCGTGCTAAGCAGAGCTGCTATCAGCAGGAGGCGGGAGGTGGTCCCATCAGCGCTAGAGGAAGAACACGAGAGATTGAAGATGGATGCCGGTCGTTGGATGTAAATCCAACGGCTAACATGTCAGAATCATTTGTTGACTAAATTGACAACGACTTGCATTGGCTTCGACCTATTGGCCTCCAAAAATGTGGCACGTATTCAACCCATTTTTTCAGAATTTACAGTCTTTTTTTGCGCGGTAGAATTTACAGTCAATTTGATCTTTTTTTTGAATTATAGCCATTAGCTGGGCTGGGTGAACAAATAATGTAGCGTCCTTGCAGCCCGTTTATTTTATTTCCTAAAAAATTACAGGCCATTTGCACTTTCTCGAAATACACGATTTTGCTGGGCTGATTCTAATTATAATGTTGGGTTGGGCCAGCAATGTTATCAAAAACTAAAAAGGGTCTGAGCATTTTGTTATAAATATATTTAAATAATAAGTGATATTATTACATTTGTCCTTAAATCTTACCAAGCTTTTGTACACAATCACTAGGATTTTCGTGCCAAAACAATCCAGGATTTTATTTGTTAAGAAATTATTTTTATAAGTTAATAAGATGTGGGATATTGTTTTCTTACATATGTAAGTATCTGTTAAATATATGATGACAATAAAAATAATATATAATAACATATAAAATAATTTTTTTTAGAAAAACAGGGAGCATCTCCTCGGTTCCATTGCTGAGAACGAAACCACAACATATTCTGATACAGCAGCTCAAAGAGCAGTTCGAAAGCAAAGGTAGAAAAGCTACAAACTAGGGGGGTGGATGAACAAGTTCTCTAAATAACCCAAATCACCCGAGCGGTGCCAAAGGCAGAGCGGGTAGAGCACTCAAATGACACAAGGAGGGTCCAGCGAAGCCTTCATGGTCTTCAGCCGAGGGGCCGTGTCAGCCTGCGGCGACCAGTAAGCAAGCGGAGACACCGGGCTGGAAGACGTAGCATGGTGGATGTCCCTCTTTTTCAGCGCCAGGTGCCATCATCTTCATCAGAGATCTTGAGACAAGCCCACGGGTCCAGCCCCAGAGCAAGTCGAGCCTTGTTCAGCCACAAGTGATCGCCAACGGTTTCTGGAGGGATCTTGTTAGGGTTTCCACGAAGCTCATCAACTTGTCCTTGTCCGATCTGGAGGAGAGAATCGCCCAGTTCCTCACCATATTCCTAATCAACCTCAAGACCTGTGGAATGGAAATCCAGGAGGTGTGACTGAAAATCATAGCATTTATATATTTCCAGAGGCACCAAAGGACAGCTGAGCTAACAGTGTTTAAAACTGAGCACTTTTTGGTAGCAATCTAGAATCTGGCGACAGACTCGAAGGATGAGCCAATCTGACTAGAGAAATATTCCTCAATGTGGGCCAGAGATGTTTAGCAACTATACATTCAAAAAATAGGTGAGAACAAGATTCTTGTTCCAAGTAGTAAACACAATCAAGGGGTTTGATGATGTGTCTCTTCCTAAGGTTATCCCTAGTCATCAATTTGTTTTTGGAGAGAAGCCAGAGAAATACATGAATTTTAGGGGGAACTCTCAATTTCCAGACAGCAGGGATAAACACGGGTTGAACCCCTCTAAAGTTGATAACATGATAGAGGGAGCTGGAGGAATACTTCCCCTTATTGTCCAGCAACCAAATCAGGGCATCCGGCTCGGCAGTAAAGGTAATGCTTTTGGCAATTTCCTCCAACTGGAACCATTGTTCCATGAGACTATCACTGACTGCTAGGGGGATGTGCCAAACTAAGTATCTTCCCAGAACCTGGTTCTGCTCCCATCCCCTATGTTCCATTTGTAGCCAAATTTCACATCATGCATAATAGATTTTAATCCTTTCCAGAATCTAGAGGTCTTAGGGTTGGAGGAAGGGACAAAAATATTAGGTTTATTTCCTAGGTATTTATGAGCAATAAGAAGCTTCCAGGGTTTCAGGTCTTCCTCATAGAATCTTTTAATCCAAGACCCTAGAAGACATATGTTAATTTCTTGGAGGTTAGGTATGCCTAGGCCTCCAAAATCTTTTTTCATAGAGACTAGGGCCCAATTAGCAAGGTGTAGCTTCCTATTTCCCTCAAAATCATTCCACAAGCAATGAGACATCTGAGAATTGATGATGTTCACTGCCCATTTAGGGAACTTGAAGAAGGAGAGGAGATACACTAGAATGCTAGCCAAACAAGCTTGTAGGAGGATCAATCTACCACTGTAAGAGAGAAGTTGGCCCCTCCACCCAGCAATCCTTTTAATGATTTTATCCAGAAGGGGTTGGATATCCTCTCTCCTCAGTTTATCATAGTGGAGAGGGATACCTAGGTACTTAATGGGGAAGTTACCTTTATTACAGACTAGAATAGAGAGGAAGTCAACTAACTCCTGATCATCCATGTTGATAGGGATGAGTTCACTTTTAGATTAGTTGATTCTCATGCCTGAGACTTGTTCAAAACAGGTTAGAACAGTTTTCAGATTGCTAGCATGTGTGGAGTCATTGTCTAAGAAAAGGATGGTATCATCTGCATATTGAAGGCAGATGATGCCACCAGGGAAGACCTCAGGACAGAGCCCTGCAATCAGACTATGATCAGCAGCTTTGCTCAGCATTTTAGTAAGAACGGCCACTACTAAATTAAACAAAAGTGGGGAGACGGGGTCACCTTGCCTAAGGCCTTTACCAGCAAGGAAAAAACCACTTTCACAGTTATTTAACTTGACCCCAACAGACCCCCCATGAGTTAGTTTCTGGATCCAACTAGTCCATTTACCCCCAAAACCTCTAAGCTCCAGGAGTTTCATAAGGAAATCAAGGTCAACTTTACCGAAGGTAGTCTAAACTAGAACTACCATCTAGAGAAAAATTCTCACAAATAGAGCCTTCAGATCTCTTTTGGTGAGGGTAAATAAAGGAAGAGCATTAAATGCCATCATTAAGAGAAGTAAGATCTACACCAATCTTAGCAGCAATGGCACTGAAGGAAGGATCATTAAAGATGGAGAAGGAAGTGTGTTTCATACCCTGGGGATTTTGCACTTCCAGCTTCTGAACCTCTTTGAGCTGTTGAGCCTTTTCAATAATGGTTCTCTTGTCACCAGCTACCCTGGCACTGGTTCCGGTGGCTTGAACAGGACCCCATTTGGGAAGGTGCTTCTCCTTAGGAAGGGCAGGGAAGTCAGAGTTGTCTTTTGAGTCCAAATTGTCTGAGAATTCAGTTGTTTCAACAAGTGCCTCTTGATCCTCTTGTAGATCTACAGAACCTTCTAATTCCATCAGATCATCATCTTCCAGGAGCTCCATTTCCCCGAGGAGGTTGAATCCATTAGTTTCATCAAGCACAGAATTCAAGATCTTTTCCTGGATGCTGAGTTGAGGAGTGTATGGAGAATCAGGAAGGTGCGTCTTGAGGACTGAAGTGGGTGTAGTTTCTCCAAGCATCTGATTGTGGCCAAAAGACTGTCCTCTGATGTTAGGGGCCCCAGAATTGGCAGCAGGCCCATTATCTGATTCAGATCTAGAGCTCCTGTTGGATTCAGCATCTTCAGTAAGATTGGTACCAGTTTCAGCTGCAGAGACATATGTACCAGCAGAGAGGTTGGTGGAGGTGCCAGTTTCAGTGGGGGTTAAGGACTCCACCTCAATGAGTAGCCTGTAGATTTTGTTCCCAACTCTAAAAAACCTTTCAGCAGGGATTTTGGAGGGATCTTTACATAAGATTTTGACCCTAACTGTTTCATAGAATGACTTGAAATTATGCTGCCAATCCACATCCAGTAAGAACCCCAGAGTGGAAGTGATTTGATCCAGCATAGTCCAGTCACACCACTTGGGGGTTCAATTTCCTGATCTTGATCCAAGTTTCCTGGAGGTCCTCTTCAGCCTCAATCCTGCCTTTCCAGACTTCAACATTGACTACAACATTGTCTTTTTGAGACCAAAACAGGGATATCCAGCAACTTGAACTACATCTATTTCAGGAGGGAATTTGACCAAGAATGTCCACTCATCTAGGGCATTGATTGGCTAGGGCCAGTTGGTTTTGTAAATGTCTGCAAACTCAGTGGCAAGTTCCTGCTTGGTCGCTTCACCAGCTTCTACCAGAACAATCCCCACATTCTTCAGGGAGCCATGATACTGAGCATTTTCATCAGGTGGGTCTATGTGGTAGAACCCTAATCCTGGAGCAGCACTTCCAACATATCTAGCAGAACTGTGGGTTTTCCTTCTGACAAGGCAATTCTCAACTTTATGGGTAACCATTTTGAAGATAAAACAACTCTTGGGCTTGACACATTTAACCAAATGATGCCCTGGTTCCCCACAATTGAAGCATATCACCTCAGAGTATGCCATAAGGCCCGAAGCATGGTCAGGAGCAGTTTTCTGGATGTCCTGTCTCTTCTTTTGCTGATTCTTTCCTTGAGATTTCCCACTGATCCGAGAGTCAGAACCACCAGCAGATTGATCTTGGGCAATTACAGGAGCCTGCCCAGATTGTGCCCCCATTTGGGGTGGAGGTGGGTCGTACCACTGCCCAACCGGCGCTCCCCCCCATTGTGATAGGGGAAATTCATCGGTTATCTCTCGGGAAGCAGAAATAACTACCAGACAACTCAATTGAAGCAGATTGCAAGCCTAATTTCAATCTTCTGCAGGTTTGGGGGAGAGGTAAGGTAGGGGATCCACCTGCTCCAGCTCGAGTGGCGTGCTGGTGGGCATGAGTCTAGTCAAGCATTCCCATCTCGCAGCACGGCGTGGATCTCCTGAATTCACTTCTCCTTTCGCCCATCGAACGAACGCAATCGGCGGCTCCCTAGGGTGGGGCACCCTGTGCTTCTTCGAGAAATCTCCTTCGAAGTAGATCCGCAGGGCTAGATTAAATAGCTCCCAATCCACATGATCCTTGCACATCCGAGCATACCGACGCGAGTGAGAGAACGGATTCGGTCCCTCCTCGGCTTCCTCCCTCGCAGCTTCCTCCTTTGCTTCCCTCCATTCGCACTTCCACTGGGTCCAGGAGAGAGCGTCGTCGTGGATCCGCATCGCCCGCTCCCTCCATCTCCTCCCTCGAGTCTCCCGCAGCACCGCCGGTGTGACGGAGTTGAGCGGCTGGAGCATCCACGGGAAGGCTTTGTAGACATGTGGGAGATGCATCTTGTACATCTACCTGTCTTCCAGCCATTCCCCCGTGGATATGGCCGGCGACTCCATGGGGCGCGCGAGTGGACTTGCTGAGCGGGGCAGGCACGCCCGGAGTCAGGAGGCGGGGGGTGGCGGCGAGATCTATGACGGCGGCGAGGGTGGAGGTAGTGGCGGGGGCGGCGGCGAGGATGGAGGTGGTGGCGGGGGCAAAGGGGATCGCGAGAGCGGTCATCTATTTGCCAATTATGTGAACTAAACAGTCAACATATAAAATAATTTAAATATATATAATATAGTTAGAAGAGAAACATAAGATGGACCTGGCGTTTCTATTCTTATATAGAAAAATAGAACAGAACTCTGCGTTTTCTTCAAAAAAATACATAAATTGGGCTGCCAAAAATAAAACCTCGGATAGGAGGTCCATAGGCCGGTCGATACATGATGGCCCTAAGAAAATACAAACAGTCCTATGGACCTCCCATCCGAGGTCGTGGGCTGCGCATGTTAAAAATGAAAGCCTAGACGGGGCAGCCCAAAACCACGTCCAACACTTGCCAAAACTTCGTCCCTCATTTTCTCTGTGTTTCGCACACTCGACATTGTGTGGGCATTTTGACTGTGCATCATATGAAGATGTGCTATGCATGAATGTTGATCGGCATGATGTTAACTGGCTGGTAGTTCCATTTTCGACCATGAATAAAACTTCAAACATGATGTTAACCTTGTTTGAAAAGGCCGTGTTAATATAAATGCTCTGCCTCTGAAAGTTGCAGCTTCTTATCTGAAACTGAACTTGCAGTTTCTTATCTAAAACTAAAACTTGCAGTTTCTTCTCTGAGAATCACATTGTCTGCACTTTTATACTCCTATGAAACTACATTTTTTTTAAGTGCTAAAAATAGATATCTAGAATTCATAAAATATTTCATATGCTCAATACTGCGAATCTGAAATTCAAAAGACATTCATATCTGAAAGTACTCTCAAAATACACAACACAAAACACAATTCACAACCTGCAAATACTGACAACCCTAAGCTCCTCCTGACAATTCACAACCTGCCCGACTATTGGGCTGGGGGGGCAGCCCCCTCCTATTCCTCGGTGGCAGACAGCCGCCCCGTGAGACGATGTGAACGGCGAGGGAGATGATTGATACGTCTCCAACGTATCTATAATTTTTGATTGCTCCATGCTATATTATCTACTGTTTTGGACTATATTGGGCTTTATTTTCCACTTTTATATTATTTTTGGGACTAGCCTATTAACCGGAGGCCCAACACAGAATTGCTGTTTTTTGCCTATTTCAGTGTTTCGGAGAAACAGAATATCAAACGTAGTCCAAACGGAATAAAACCTTCGGGAACGTGATTTTCTCACCGAACGTGATCCAGGAGACTTGGACCCTATGCCAAGGCATCAGAGAGGCGGTCATGAGGGTGGGGGCGCCCCCCCTAGGGTGCGCCCCCTGCCTCGTGGGCCCCTCGGAGCTCCACCGACGTACTTCTTCCTCCTATATATACCTACGTACCCCCGAATGAACAGAGACGGGGCCAAAAACCTAATTCCACCGCCGCAACTTTTTGTATCCACGAGATCCCATCTTGGGGCCTGTTCCGGAGCTCCGCCAGAGAGGGTCGTCATCACGGAGGGCTTCTACATCATCATAGCCTCTCTGATGAAGTGTGAGTAGTTTACCTCAGACCTTGGGTCCATAGTTAGTAGCTAGATGGCTTCTTCTCCCTCTTTGAATCTCAATACAAAGTTCTCCCCCTCTCTTGTGGAGATCTATTCGATGTAATCTTCTTTTTGCGGTGTGTTTGTTGAGACCGATGAATTGTGGGTTTATGATCAAGTCTATCTATGAATAATATTTGAATCTTCTCTGAATTCTTTTATGTATGATTTGTTATCTTTGCAAGTCTCTTCGAATTATCCGTTTGGTTTGGCCAACTAGATTGGATGTTCTTGCCATGGGAGAAGTGCTTAGCTTTGGGTTCGATCTTGCGGTGTCCTTTCCCAGTGACAGAAGGGGCAACAAGGCATGTATTGCATCGTTGCCATCGAGGATAACAAGATGGGGTTTATTTCATATTGCATGAATTTATCTCTCTACATCATGTCATATTGCTTAAGGCGTTACTCTGTTTTTAACTTAATACTCTAGATGCATGCTGGATAGCGGTCGATGAGTGGAGTAATAGTAGTAGATGCAGGCAGGAGTCGGTCTACTTGTCTCGGAACGTGATGCCTATATACATGATCATACCTAGATATTCTCATAAGTATGCTCAATTCTGTCAATTGCTCAACAGTAATTTGTTCACCCACCATAGAATACTTATGCTCATGAGAGAAGCCACTAGTAAAACCTATGGCCCCCGGGTCTATTCTCATCATATTAATCTCCATCACTTTAATCTTGCTTTGCTTTTTTACTTTGCCTTTACTTTTCACTTTGCATCTTTATACCAAAAATACCAAAAATATTATATCTATCAGATCTCACTCTCGTAAGTGATCGTGAAGGGATCGAAAACCCCTAATCGCGTTGGTTGTGAGTAGCTATCGTTTTGTGCAGGTACGAGGGACTTGAGCGTGGCCTCCTACTTGATTGATACCTTGTTTCTCAAAAACTGAGGAAAATACTTACGCTACTCTGCTGCATCATCCCTTCCTCTTCGGGGAAAACCAACGCAAGCTCAAGACGTAGCAAGAAGGATTTCTGGCACCGTTGCCGGGGAAGTCTACGCAAAAAATCAACATACCAAGTACCCATCACAATCCCTATCTCTCGCATTACATTATTTGCCATTTGCCTCTCGTTTTCCTCTCCCCCACTTCGCTCTTGCCATTTTATTCGCTCTATCTCTCTCTCTCTATCCTCCCTCTCTATTTACCTCTTTTGCCTGTTTGCTCTTGTTTGCTCGTGTGTTAGATTGCTTGTTTGTCGCGATGGCTCAAGATAATACCAAATTGTGTGACTTCACCAATACCAATAATAATGATTTCCTTAGCACTCCGATTGCTCCTCTTGCTAATACTGAATCTTGTGAAATCAGTACTGCTTTGTTGAATCTTATTATGAAAGATCAATTCGCCAGCCTTCCTAGTGAAGATGCCGCTACTCATCTGAATAGCTTCGTTGATTTATGTGATATGCAAAAGAAAAAAGATGTCAATAATGATGTCGTTAAATTGAAGCTATTTCCTTTTTCGCTTAGAGATCGTGCTAGCTTGGTTTTCGTATTTGCCTAAAAATAGTATTGATTCATGGAACAAGTGCAAAGATGATTTTATCTCTAAGTATTTTCCTCCCGCTAAGATCATCTCTCTTAGAAATGATATTATGAACTTTAAACAACTTGATCATGAACATGTTGCACAAGCTTGGGAGAGAATGAAATTAATGATACATAATTGCCCTACTCATGGTTTGAATTTGCGGATGATTATACAAAATTTTTATGCCGGATTGAATTTTGCTTCTAGAAATCTTTTAGATTCGGCCGCGGGAGGCACTTTTATGGAAATCACTTTAGGAGATGCTAATAAACTCCTAGATAATATTATGGTTAATTATTCTCAATGGCATACTGAAAGATCTTCTAATAAAAAAGTGCATGCGATAGAAGAAATCAATGTGTTGAGTGGAAAGATGGATGAACTTATGAAATTATTTGCTACTAAGAGTGTTTCTTCTGATCCTAATGATATGCCTTTGTCTACTTTGATTGAGAATAACAATGAATCTATGGATGTGAATTTTGTTGGTAGGAATAATTTTTGGTAACAACGCTTATAGAGGGAATTTTATGGGAATTATAATAAGATGCCCTCTGAATTTGAGAATAGTGTTAAAGAATTTATGAATTCACAAAAGAATTTTAATGCTTTGCTTGAAGAGAAATTGCTTAAAGTTGATGATTTGGCTAGGAACGTTGATAGAATTTCTCTTGAGGTTGATTCTTTAAAGCTTAGATCTATTCCTCCTAAGCATGATATCAATTAGTCTCTCAAAGCCATGAGAATTTCCATTGATGAGTGCAAGGAAAGAACCGCTAGGATGCGTGCTTCCAAAGATGCCTTTATTAAAGCGTGTTCCTCCAATTCCTATGAAAATCAAGATGAAGATCTAAAAGTTATTGATGTGTCCCCTATTAAATCTTTGGTTTGCAATATGAATCTTGATGAAACTGAATATGATCTTCCTTTACCTACAAGGCATTCTAAAAATTCGGAGTATTTAGATCTTAATGATGAAATTGATGAAAGTGGGATTGAGAGAAATAAAAATCTAGATGTTGCTAAACCCACTATACTGAATTTCAAGGAATTTAATTACGAAAGTTGCTCTTTAATTGATTGTATTTCCTTGTTGCAATCCGTGCTAAATTCTCCACATGCTTATAGTCAAAATAAAGCCTTCACCGAACATATTGTTGATGCCTTGATGCAACCTTATGAAGAAAAACTTGAGTTGAAAGTTTCTATCCCTAGAAAACTCTATGATGAGTGGGAACCAAATATTAAAATTAAAATTAAAGATCATGAGTTTTATGCTTTGTGTAATTTGGGTGCTAGTGTCTCCACTATCCCCAAAACTTTGTGTGATTTACTAGATTTCCGCGATTTTGATGATTGCTCTCTAAACTTGCATCTTGCGGATTCCACTATTAAGAAACCTACG
Organism: Triticum urartu; assembly: GCF_003073215.2. Taxonomy (NCBI): domain Eukaryota; kingdom Viridiplantae; phylum Streptophyta; class Magnoliopsida; order Poales; family Poaceae; genus Triticum; species Triticum urartu. The sequence goes on from NC_053023.1 coordinate 144,175,388, forward strand.
GGAAGAATTAATGATGTTCTTATTGTTGCAAATAGGAATTATGTGCCCGTAGATTTCATTGTTCTTGATATAGATTGCAATCCTTCTTGCCCTATTATTCTTGGTAGACCTTTCCTTAGAACGGTTGGTGCGATTATTGATATGAAGGAAGGGAATATTGGATTTCAATTTCCATTAAAAAAGATCATGTAACACTTTCCAAGAAAGAAAATAAAATTTCCATATGAAACTATCATGAGAGCCACTTATGGATTGCCTACCAAAGATGGCAATACATAGATCTATCCTCGCTTTTCTGCCTAGCTAGGGGCGTTAAACGATAGCGCTTGTTGGGAGGCAACCCAATTTTATTTTTATTCCTTGTTTTTTGCTCCTGTTTAGTAATAAATAAATTATTTAGCCTCTGTTTTGGTTGTGTTTTTTGTGTTTAATTAGTGTTTGTGCCAAGTAGAACCGTTGGGAAGACTTGGGGAAAGTCTTGTTGAACTTGCTGTAAAAAACAGAAACTTTAGCGCTCACGAGAACTGCTGTAATTTCTATTTGAAGAGTGATATTTAGTTAATTCTTTTTGAAGATGATTAATTGATAAATTACTCACGTCCAGCAATTTATTTTAGAATTTTTGGGGTTCCAGATCTTGCGCTAGCTACAGATTACTACAGACTGTTCTGTTTTTGACAGATTCAGTTTTTCGTGTGTTGTTTTCTTATTTTGATGAATCTATGGCTAGTAAAATAGTTTATAATCCATAGAGAAGTTGGAATACAGTAGGTTTAACACCAATATAAATAAAGAATGAGTTCATTACAGTACCTTGAAGTGGTCTTTTGTTTTCTTTTGCTAACGGAGCTCACGAGTTTTCTAGTTTAAGTTTTGTGTTGTGAAGTTTTCAAGTTTTGGGTGAATTCTTGTGATGGATTATGGAAAAAGGAGTGTCAATATCCTAAGCTTGGGGATGCCCATGGCACCTCCAAGATAATCCAAGGACACCAAAAATTCAAAGCTTGGGGATGCCCCAGAAGGCATCCCCTTTTTCGTCCACTTCCATCGGTAATTTACTTGGAGCTATATTTTTATTCACCAACATGATATGTGTTTTGCTTGGAGCGTCTTGTATTATTTGTGTCTTTGTGTCTTAGTATGCCACAATAATCCTTGCTGTACACACCTTTTGAGAGATCCATACATGAATTAAAATTTGATAGAATACTCTATGTGCTTCACTTATATCTTTTGAGCTATGTAGTTTTTCTCTATGTGCTTCACTTATATCTTTTGAGCATTATAATTTTGCTCTATGTGCTTCACTTAGATCTTTTAGAGCACGGTGGTTGATTTGTTTTAAAGAAACTATTGATCTCTCATGCTTCACTTAAATTATTTTGAGAGTCTCTTAATAGCATGGTAATTTGCTTAATAATAATATGCTTGGTATTCAAGATTTGTGAAACTTTCTTTTGAGTGAAATGAATACTAAGAAAAGTTGGATGCTTGATAATTGTTTTGAGATATGGAGGTAGTAATATCAAAGTCATGCTAGTTGATTAGTTGTGAATTTAAAGAATACTTGTGTTAAAGTTTGTGATTCCCATAGCAGGCACGTATGGTGAACCATTATGTGATGAAGTCGGAGCATGATTTATTTGTTGATTGTCTTCCTTATGAGTGGCGGTCGGGGAAGAGCGATGGTCTTTTCCTACCAATATACCCCCCCTAGGAGCATGCGCGTAATACTTTGCTTTGATAACTTCTAGATTTTTGCAATAAGTATATGAGTTCTTTATGACTAATGTTGAGTCCATGGATTATACGCACTCTCACCCTTCCACCTTTGCTAGCCTCTCTAATACCGCGCACTTTTCGCCGGTATCATACACCTACCATATACCTTCCTTAAAACAGCCACCATACCTACCTATTATGGCAGTACCATAGCCATTCCGAGATATATTGCCATGCAACTTTCCACCGTTCCGTTTATTATGACACACTCCATCATTGTCATATTGCATATCCCGGTACACCACTAGAGGCATTTACATAGAGTCATATTTTGTTCTAAGTATCGAGTTGTAATTGTTGAGTTGTAAGAAAAATAAAAGTGTGATGATCATCATTGTTAGAGAATTGTCCCAGTGAGGAAAGAATGATGGAGACTATGATTCCCCCACAAGTCGGGATGAGACTCCGGAAAAAAAATAAAAAAAAGAGGCCAAATAAGCCCAAATAAAAAAAGATAAAAAAAAGAGGCCATAAAAAAGGCTCAAATAAAAAAAATGAATGAGAGAAAAAGAGAGAAGGGACAATGTTACTATCCTTTTACCACACTTGTGCTTCAAAGTAGCACCATGATCTTCATAGTAGAGAGTCTCTCATGTTATCACTTTCATATACTAGTGGGAATCTTTCATTATAGAACTTGGCTTGTATATTCCAATGATGGGCTTCCTCAAATTGCCCTAGGTCTTCATGAGCAAGCAAGTTGGATGCACACCCACTTAGTTTCTTTTTGAGCTTTCATATACTTATAGCTCTAGTGCATCCGTTGCATGGCAATCCCTACTCACTCACATTGATATCTATTGATGGGCATCTCCATAGCCCGTTGATACGCCTAGTTGATGTGAGACTATCTTCTCCTTTTTGTCTTCTCCACAACCACCATTCTATTCCACCTATAGTGCTATATCCATGGCTCACGCTCATGTATTGCGTGAAGATTGAAAAAGTTTTGAAAAAGTTAGAGTATGAAACAATTGCTTGGCTTGTCATCGGGGTTGTGCATGATTTAAATACTTTGTGTGGTGAAGATAGAGCATAGCCAGACTATATGATTTTGTAGGGATAACTTTCTTTGGCCATGTTATTTTGAGAAGACATAATTGCTTTGTTAGTATGCTTGAAGTATTATTATTTTTATGTCAATCATAAACTTTTGTCTTGAATCTTTCGAATCTGAATATTCATATCAAAATTAAGAAGATTTGCATTGAAATTATGCCAAGTAGCACTCCGCATCAAAAATTCTCTTTTTATCATTTACCTACTCGAGGACGAGCAGGAATTAAGCTTGGGGATGCCTGATACGTCTCCAACGTATCTATAATTTTTGATTGCTCCATGCTATATTATCTACTGTTTTGGACTATATTGGGATTTATTTTCCATTTTTATATTATTTTTGGGACTAACCTATTAACCGGAGGCCCAGCCCAGAATTGCCGTTTTTTGCCTATTTCAGTGTTTCGAAGAAACAGAATATCAAACGGAGTCCAAACGGAATAAAACCTTCGGGAATGTGATTTTCTCACCAAACGTGATCCAGGAGACTTGGAACCTACTTCAAGGAGTCAAGGAGGCGGTCATGAGGGTGGGGGCGCCCCCCTAGGGCGCGCCCCCTGCCTCGTGGGCCCCTCGGAGCTCCACCGACGTACTTCTTCCTCCTATATATACCTACGTACCCTCAAACGAACAGAGATGGAGCCAAAAACCTAACTCCACTGCCGCAACTTTCTGTATCCACGAGATCCCATCTTGGGGCCTGTTCCGGAGCTCCGCCGGAGAGGGTCGTTATCACGGAGGGCTTCTACATCATCATAGCTTCTCCCATGAAGTGTGAGTAGTTTACCTCAGACCTTCGGGTCCATAGTTAGTAGCTAGATGGCTTCTTCTCTCTCTTTGAATCTCAATACAAAGTTCTCCCCCTCTCTTGTGGAGATCTATTTGATGTAATCTTCTTTTTGCGGTGTGTTTGTTGAGACCGATGAATTGTGGGTTTATGATCAAGTCTATCTATGAATAATATTTGAATCTTCTCTGAATTCTTTTATGTATTATTGGTTATCTTTGCAGGTCTCTTCGAATTATCCATTTGGTTTGGCCAACTAGATTGGTAGTTCTTGCCATGGGAGAAGTGCTTAGCTTTGGGTTCGATCTTGCGGTGTCCTTTCCCAGTGACAGAAGGGGCAGCAAGGCACGTATTGCATCGTTACCATCGAGGATAACAAGATGGGGTTTATTTCATATTGCATAAATTTATCTCTCTACATCATGTCATCTTGCTTAAGGCGTTACTCTGTTTTTAACTTAATACTCTAGATGCATGCTGGATAGCGGTCGATGAGTGGAGTAATAGTAGTAGATGCAGAATCGTTTCAATCTACTTGTCATGGACGTGATGCCTATATAAATGATCAGGCCTAGATATTCTCATAACTATGCTCAATTCTGTCAATTGCTCAATAGTAATTTGTTCACCCACCGTAGAATACTTATGCTCTTGAGAGAAGCCACTAGTGAAACCTATGGCCCCCGGGTCTATTCTCACCATATTAATATCCATCACTTTAATCTTGCTTTGCTTTTTTACTTTGCCTTTACTTTTCACTTTGCATCTTTATACCAAAAATACCAAAAATATTATATCTATCAGATCTCACTCTCGTAAGTGACCGTGAAGGAATTGAAAACCCCTAATCGTGTTGGTTGCGAGTAGCTATTGTTTTGTGCAGGTAAGGGGGACTTGAGTGTGGCCTCCTACTGGATTGATACCTTGGTTATCAAAAACTGAGGGAAATAGTTACGCTACTCTACTTCATCATCCCTTCCTCTTCGGGGAAAACCAACGCAAACTCAAGACGTAGCAACGATGGCGGGGAAGCATCGTTGGGCCAACTGCTTTTCTCCTCTTGCAGTTGGGTTCGGTCGATGAAGACTCCGCCGGCTCGCTCTGGTAGGACACCCTCACAAATGGCACCCTGTAGATGCTCGATCCTTCAATCTCTGGTGGATGCTCCATCTGGGATCGATACTCCCACCACTGCTCCCTCACGATCGGATTCGGCGAATCTGTTTGCTCCATGGCCCAGAGGAGCAGCTCTATGTACTCCGGCGCGACTCCCTCCAGGAGTATCGCCGCCTTTTCGCTTTGTTGCAGATATTTGGCCATGGATGTTGCCGTCACCGCTAGTTGGTCCTTGTTGTCAAACCAAGACTGTATCTCCATCATCCTAGCTAGCTTCACAGGGTCGCCGTCTGCGATCCTCACGTATCGGTTGTACTCCTCCATCGATCTACTTCTCCACAGCACCTTCACTCGCCGGCGGTGGTTTTTGAATGGAAAAGGAGAGGAGCAGCGCTGGTTTTGGATTAGAACGGGAGAGGAGCGATGCTGGTTTTGGACTGGAACAAGAGAGGAGCGGCGCTGCATTTAGATTGGAACGGGAGAGGAGCGGCGGTGGTTTAAGAGGAGAAGAGCGGAAGAGCGGTGCTGGTCTTGGAAGAATTTTTTTGTTGTTTTGCGTATTTTGGGTCAAAGTTTGACCACATACTGTATTTGACAAGCAAAATGTGAATGCATGTCACCAAAAATTGTATCGTTTGGTTCGTATCTGAATGTGCTTTCAAATTATATTATTTTTGCAACTACCTACCACCGCTGTGCTGCATCATCCCTTCCTCTTTGGGGAAATACCGACGTAGCTTCAAGCGACATCAATCAGCCTTCAATGCTGACCCTGGCAGGAGCCATGGTTCATCCTTCGTATGGTAAACTGAAGAAACCTCTGCACAAGTTTCATCGTAATGCATGGCTGTGGAATGTACTAGATATAGACCACATCCAGTATGCTGCAATGGATGCTTACCTTTGTTTCAATATCTATAAGAGTTGGATGAAGAGCAAGATCCAAGTGTGCGGTTCAAGCAAAGAAGTATCGGCCAAGAGGAAGACGGACAAGGACGAAGTCGAGCACGTGGACGAGGAGTCTGAGTAAGGTGGCAGTATCATTGCTCATGGTGGTTCTAATGAAGTTTCTACCAGATTAGTTGATTAGTTTAATTTCAGGGGTGCTTAGTTTTATTTGAGGGGTGTGTTGTGCTGAGCCCCCAGCAGAACTATGTTATGTTCCTTCTCATTACTTTAACTCTTCAGTACGTACATACTAGTATTTCTTACAGTTCATCTTTTAGTTGGTATAGTACTACCACTCGTTTCTTCACATTATATACGTGCAATATATATGGCCAACATCATATAGCCAGTAGTTTAGTTGTCAAAGAATTTCAGGGTGCTTAGTTTTATTTGAGGGGTGTGTTGTGCTGGACACCATTATTGTGACTCAAATCTCTTTTGCCATGTTATAATGACATAAATACCTATGGACCAACATGCCAGCTCTCCCTCATCTCACTACAGTACAATAAAGTGTAGGGCCTACTTGATCCCAACAACGTTCTTATTTTCCTGTAAAATTATTTGCTTGGTTACTCCTGACAAGCGGGGCCACACTTATCATTGTGAGAATCGGCTTATTTTTGTCATATAACATGCTCGACGGGTTTGACGTGAAAATAACAATATCTAATGGAATTTTGAGCAAACATCTAACGAAATAATGGCATTTTTGAGATATCTAATTGCATTTTTGAGCAAGCATCTCACGGATCGATGGCATTTTTGAGTAGTTGTAACTTTTAATGGCAAAACTGAGTAGTGATACACAACTAGTGGCATAAATAATAAGAACCCAAGAATTAAACAGGTATGCTAATTTCTTTAGTAGAATTTAGCACCCCATTTAAGCACGTATTAGCTTTTTTAATAGTACTACATGGCATAATTCGATGACGAGCAATCTCTATATGTACCACCTTTTTTCTTTAATTTCATCTTGTTAGTTTTCCTCCATGGCGCAATCCACCGATACTACTATTGTACAAAAGTATACATTTTTTAAAAGGCTAGAGGGCGGGGCAGTCTCGCTTGGTCGGTTTCATGAGAGGCGAGGGCCTTTGTGATTTGATGGCTCATTACTGCTGGAAGGTGATGTCGCTTGAAGCAACGTCGGTATTTCCCCAAACAGGAAGGGATGATGCAACACAACGGCGGTATGTATTTTCCTCAGATATGAAACCAAGGTTATCAAACCAGTAAGAGAACCAAGTAACATAACGTAAAGAGCCCCTACACACAGATAACAAATCCTCGCAACCTGACGTGTTAAAGGCGTTGTCAATCCCTCTCGGGGTACGGTGCCTCAAGATAGGCAAACGGACGTGAGATAAATTTGTAGTACACTGATAGATCGAACGCTAAATAAAATTAATAAGGAAAAGTTGTAGCAAGGTATTTTTTGGTTTTTGGTTAGTAGATATGAAAATAAATGCAAGAGAAAAGTAGATCGCAAAGGAAAATATATGAGAAAGAAGACCCGGAGCCGTAGGTTTCACTAGTGGCTTCTCTCGAGAAAAATAGCAAATGGTGGGTAAACAAATTACTGTTGGGCAATTGATAGAACCTCAAATAATTATGACGATATCCATGCAATGATCATTATATAGGCATCACGTCCAAGATTAGTAGACCGACTCCTTCATGCATCTACTACTATTACTCCACACATCGACCGCTATCCAGCATGCATCTAGTGTATTAAGTTCATGGAGAAACGGAGTAATGCAATAAGAACGATGACATGATGTAGATAAGATCTATCTATGTAGAGATAGACCCCATCGTTTTATCCTTAGTAGCAACGATACATACGTGTTGTTTCTGTAATATCCTAAATTTTCAATTTGGAATGTTATACACTAAATCATCATTTCATATCATATTTATTGCATTTTGGTTGATCCTAGAAATTTCACGCAACTCAAGGACCCTCGGAGAGAGTAGGGGATTTCGTTATTTTCATATTTGAGTTGCCTCAAATTTTAAAAATAGGATCATTTGATTTTATTTATTTTATCTTCAATTATTTCTATTACAAAAATGTGAGAGAGGGAATAAAATGACTTTCCCAAAATAAAGAAATATTGAGGATTTAATAAAAAAAATCAAATAAGAATTTATTTTGGTTCTATTTGCTATTTTATTTGAATTTAGGAAAAATGCGTGTTTTTTAAAATTGCATTTAGGCCCCAAATAAATGTTCATCCTATGCGGCTTCATTTTACAAGCCGGGGAAAATTTATTTCGGGATTTTTGGAGTCCGTTTAGTATTTCTTTTATTTTTTTTCCCGAGCGTAATTATTTAAAAAAAAGTCTGAACCGACCTTGGGCCGTAACCAGCCAGGACTCCTCCTGGCCGGGCCTTTTTATAGCGCCCCAGGGACCCGGCCGAAGCCCAAGCCGCGCCCCCGCCCAAATCCTAACCCTAGCCGGCCCCGCTGCCCCGCCGCCGCCCCGCCGCCGCGCCGCCGTTCGCCGGACCGCCGTCGCCGCCGTTCGCCGGACCGCCGTCGCCGCCGTTCGCCGGAGTCGCTAGAGGTAGTTTTTTTTTGCCTCCGATTTTTCTAGAAAAACCATTCGGTTTTTCCGACGGTTTGCTCGTTTTTTTAGTTTCGTTTTTTTAAATAGATCGATTTTTCCGGTTTATTTAAATAGCGAGCGTTCGCCCGTTCGTTCGTTTTAACGAACGTTCGTCATTTTTCTTTTTCTCCGATTAAATCTGTGATTTTTCAGATCGCGATTTCTGATCCGATTTTTGTTTTAGTCTAACTTTTCGCTCGTTTATCGGAATCAGGCGATTCAAGCGCCTGGAGTTTCGTCTCGAAACCCTCTTTCCGTTTAACCAACTAAAACAAGTTTTTACTACTGTAAAATTTGCCCTAGATCCATAATAGTAAACGAAGCCTGTTTCTTTTGCCGTTTGTCTTTCGTTGCTTCGTTCGTTTTGATTCTTTTTGCCAACCGGGCACCCGATGTGGGCACAACCCACCAGGGTGTGCCCTGGTGGGTTGTGCCCCCCTCGGGGCACCCTCCAGGCGCAGCCAAGACCCGTTGCATTCCTTCTGTCCCACAAAAATTCTCCGTAAAGTTTTGTGGCATTAGGACTACGTCTGATATTGATTTTCTGTGATGTAAAAAACACTAAAAAACAGGAACTGACACTTAGCACTATGTCTATAGGTTACTACCAAAAAATAATATAAAATGATTATAAAACATCCAAGATTGATAATATAACAGCATGGAACAATCAAAAATTATAGATACATTAGAGATGCATCAGCATCCCCAAGCTTAACTCCTACTCGTCCTCAAGTTGGTAAGTGATAAAAACAGAATTTTTGATGTGGAATGCTGCCTATCATGTCATATCATATTCTTTTCTTTATAGCATGGACAATTGGACTTTTAGTTGTTCAAAGCAATAGTCTAGTTTTGAGATGATAATTTAGATACTCAAGCATATCAACAAGCAATCATGTCTTTCAAAATATCAACGCTAAAAGAAGTTATCCCTAGCCCATCATGATCAAACATTGATCCATTCATGAAACACACTCGAATATTAGCTACACTCAATACTTAAGTACGATCATATTGCCTCCTAGTTGGTGCTTTTATAAGAGAAGATGGAGACTCAAAATAAAAATTGCACAAAGTAAAATAAAGGCCCTTCACAGAGGGAAGTAGGGATTTGTAGAGGTGCCAGAGCTCAAAGCGAAAAACTTAGAGGTAAAAACATTTTGGGAGGTGTATCCATCCCACCAACGAAAACGACTTAGAGTTCCCAATACTTTCCATGCATAGATATATCATAGGCGGTTCCCAAATAGAAAATAAAGTTTATTCCTTTTTCCACCATACTTTCACTTTCCACGGTTGCCCTCCATACCAACACTTTCCAAGGAATTTATTATTTGACAACATAAAGTAAATTCAATGTTTTTGCATTTCAGGACTGGGCATCCCTAATACCTTTGCCTTACTCTCGAGCAATGAAAACACACAGCTTGAGAATAACACATCTAGCATGGAAAATATTAGCCACCCCTCACAGCTGCGAAATAAACACACAAAAGAGAAGTTTATTTTGAAAATTTAGAGATGGCACATGCAAATTTGCTTAGAACGGGAAAAGAATACTGCATATAGGTAGATATAGTGGACTCATGTGGCAAAACTAGGTTAAAGGTTTTTGGATGCACAAGTAGTGATCATACTTAGTGCAAAATGAAGGCTAGCAAAAGATTGGGAAGAGATTAACTAAGAAACAGATAATCTCATAAGCAAGCATTAAGCATAAATAACACCGAATAATGCACCACAAGTAGGATGTAATTTCATTGCATGACTATTGACTTTCGTACTTGCATAGGGAATCACAAACCTTAACACCAATATTTTTACTAAAGCATAATTCCTTACCAACATAACTCACATATCACATCATCATATCTTAAAACTATTACTAAGAATCAAGTTTATTTTGTCCAATGATCTCCATGAAAGTTCTTATTATATCCTTCTTGGATATCTATCACTTTGAGACTAATTTTCATGTATTGCTCTTGACAAGTGCTACCTGTTGAGCACTGTGTTGGTTTTCCCTTGAAGAGGAAAGGGTGGTGCAGTAAAGCAGCGTAAGTATTTCCCTCAGTTTTTGAGAACCAAGGTATCAATCCAGTAGGAGACCACGCGCGAGTCACCTCGTACCTACACAAACAAATAAGAACCCCGCAACCAATGCGATAAAGGGGTTGTCAATCCCTTCACGGCCACTTGCAAGAGTGAGATCTGATAGAGATGATAATAATAAGATAAGTATTTTTGGTATTTTTATGATATAGATTGAAAGTAAAGATTGCAAAATAAAATAGATTGGAAACTTGTATGATGGAAAATAGACCCGGGGGCCATAGGTTTCACTAGTGGCTTCTCTCAAGATAGCATAGGTATTACGGTGGGTGAACAAAATACTGTCGAGCAATTGATAGAAAAGCGAATAATTATGAGAATATCTAGGCATGATCATGTATATAGGCATCAGGTCCGCGACAAGTAGACCGAGTCCTGCCTGCATCTACTACTATTACTCCACACATCGACCGCTATCCAGCATGCATCTAGAGAATTAAGTTCATAAGAACAGAGTAACGCCTTAAGCAAGATGACATGATGTAGAGGGATAAACTCATGCAATATGATGTAAACCCCATCTTTTTAACCTCAATGGCAAAAATACAATACGTGTCGTTTCCCTTTCTGTCACTGGGATTGAGCACCACAAGATTGAACCCAAAGCTAAGGACTTCTCCCATTACAAGAAAGATCAATCTAGTAGGCCAAACCAAACTGATAATTCGAAGAGACTTGCAAAGATAAACCAATCATACATAAAAGAATTCAGAGAAAATTCAAATATTGTTCATAGATAAACTTGATCATAAACCCACAATTCATCGGATCTCGACAAACACACCGCAAAAGAAGATTACATCGAATAGATCTCCAAGAGAATCGAGAAGAACTTTGTATTGAGATCCAAAGAGAGAGAAGAAGCCATCTAGCTACAAGCTATGGACCTGAAGGTCTGAGGTAAACTAATCACACATCATCGGAGGGGCCATGGAGTTGATGTAAAGGACCTCCGTGATCAATGCCCCCTCCGACGGAGCTCCGGAAAAGGCCCCAAGATGGCATCTCTTGGGTACATAAGGTTGCGGCGGTGGAAATAGGGTTTCGTGGTGCTCCTGGATGTTTGCGGGGTATGTGAACATATATAGGAGGAAGAAGTAGGTCGGTGGAGCTACGAGGGGCCCACGAGGGGGGAGTGCGTGCCCTGGGGGGTAGGCGCGCCCCCTGCCTCGTGGCCGCCTCGTTGATTGCTTGACTTCCACTCCAAGTCTTCTAGATCACGTTTGTTCCAAAAATCACGTTCCCGAAGGTTTCATTCCGTTTGGACTCCGTTTGATATTCCTTTTCTACGAAACACTGAAAAAACAACAATTTGGGCTGGGCCTCCGGTTAATAGGTTAGTCCAAAAAATAATATAAAAGTGTAAAATAAAGCCCATTAACATCCAAAACAGATATTATAATAGCATGGAACAATAAAAAATTATAGATACGTTGGAGACGTATCAGCATCCCCAAGCTTAATTCCTGCTCGTCCTCGAGTAGGTAAATGATAAAAACAGAATTTTTGATGTGGAATGCTTTCTAGAATATTCTTCAATGTATTTTTCTCTATTGTGGCATGAATGTTCAGATCCGAAAGATTCAAGATAAAAGTTTATTGTTGACATAAAAATAGTAATACTCCAAGTATGCTAATCAAGCAATTATGTCTTATCAAAATAACATAGCCAAAGAAAACTTATCCCTACAAAGTCATATAGTTTGGCCATGCTTCATTTTCGTCACACAAAATGCTCTCGTCATGCACAACCCCGATGACAAGCCAAGCAATTGTTTCATACTTAGCCTTTTCAAACTCTTTCAACTTTTACACAATATATGAGCGCGAGCCATGGACATAGCACTATGGGCGGAATAGAATATGATGATTGAGGTTGTGTGAGAAGACAAAAAGGGAGAAAGTCTCACATTGACGCGGATAATCAATGGGCTATGGAGATGCCCACCTATTGATGTCAATGCAAGGAGTAGGGATTGCCATGCAACAGATGCACTAGAGCTATAAATATATGAAAGCTCATCAAAGAAACTAAGTGGGTGTGCATCCAACTCGATTGCTCACGAAGACATAGGGCATTTGAGGAAGCCCATCATTGGAATATACAAGCCAAGTTCTATAATGAAAAATTCACACTAGTATATGAAAGTGACAAAATAAGAGACTCTCTATCATGAAGATCATGGCGCTACTTTGAAGCACAAGTGTGGAAAAAGGGTAGTAACATTGTCCCTTCTCTCTTTTTCTCTCATTTGTTTATTTTTATTTTTTTTTATTTGGGCCTTTTTTGGCCTCTTTTCTTTTTTTCCTTCTTTTTTTCGTCCGGAGTCTCATCCCGACTTGTGGGGGAATCATAGTCTCCATCATCCTTTCCTCACATGGGACAATGCTCTAATGATGATCATCACACTTTTATTTTCTTACAACTCAAGAATTACAACTCGATACTTAGAACAAAATATGACTCTATGTGAATGCCTCCAGCGGTGTACCGGGATTGCGATGAATCAAGAGTGACATGTATGAAAAATTATGAACGGTGGCTTTGCCACAAATACGATGTCAACTACATGATCATGCAAAGCGATGTGTGTCATAATAAATGGAATGGAGGAAAGTTGCATGGCAATATATCTCGGAATGGCTATGGAAATGCCATAATAGGTAGGTATGGTGGCTGTTTTGAGGAAGATATAAGGAGGCTTATGTGTGATAGAGCGTATCATATCACGGGGTTTGGATGCACCGACGAAGTTTGCACCAACTCTCAAGGTGAGAAAGGGCAATGCACAGTACCGAAGAGGCTAGCAATGGTGGAAGGGTGAGAGTGTGTATAATCCATGGACTCAACATTAGTCATAAAGAACTCACATACTTATTGCAAAAATCTACAAGTCATCAAAACCAAGCACTACGCGCATGCTCCTAGGGGGATATATTGGTAGGAAAAGACCATCGCTCGCCCCCGACCGCCACTCATAAGGAAAGCAATCAAAGAACACCCCATGCTTCAAATTTTTCACATAACGTTCACCATACGTGCATGCTACGGGACTTGCCAGCTTCAACACAAGTATTCATCAATTTCAGAATTACTCAACTAGCACACTTCTAATATTACCACCTTTATATCTCAAAACCATCTATCAAGCATCCAACTTCTCTTAGCATTTAAAATTTATCATGCTGTTCTAAAGGACTCTCAAAATGATATAAGTGAAGCATGAGAGATCAATTATTTCTATAAAATAAAACCACCGCCGTGCTCTAAAAGATAAAAGCGAAGCACTAGAGCAAAAACTATATAGCTCAAAAGATATAAGTGAAGCACATAGTCTAATAAATTCCAATTCATGTGTGTCTCTCCCAAAAGGTGTGTACAGAAAGGATGATTGTGGTAAACTAGAAAGCAAAGACTCAAATCATACAAGACGCTCCAAGCAAAACACATATCATGCGGCGAATAAAAATATAGCTCCAAGTAAAGTTACCGATACATGAAGACGAAAGAGGGGATGCCTTCCGGGGAATCTCCGAGCTTAGGCTTTTTGGTGTCCTTGTATTTTACCTTGGGGTGCCTTAGGAATCCCCAAGCTTAGGCTCTTGCCATTCCTTGTTCCATAATCCATCAAATCCTTACCCAAAACTTGAAAACTTCACAACAGAAAACTTAAAGGAAAATCTTCATGAGCTCCGTTAGTAAAAGAAAACAAACCACCACTTCAAGGTACTGTAATGAACTCATTCTTGATTTATATTGGTGTTAAACCTACTGTATTCCAACTTTTATATGGTTCACAAACTCTATTACTAGCCATAGATTCATCAAAATAAGCAAACAACACACGAAAAACAGAATCTGTCAAAAACAGAACAGTCTGTAGTAATCTGTAGGTTTCGAATACTTCTGGAACCCCAAAAATTCTAAAATAAATTGCTGGACGTGAGGAATTTATCTATTAATCATCTGAAAAAATAATTAACTAAATAGCACTATCCAATAAAAATGGCATCAATTCTCGTGAGCGCTAAAGTTTCTGTTTTTTACAGCAGGATCGAAAAGACTTTCCCCAAGTCTTCCCAACGGTTCTACTTGGCACAAACACTAATTAAACACAAAAAAACACAACCAAAACAGAGGCTAGATAAATTATTTATTACTAAACAGGTAAAAAGCAAGGAATAAAAATAAAGTTGGGTTGCCTCCCAACAAGCGCTATCGTTTAACGCCCCTAGCTAGGCATAAAAGTGAAGATCGATCTAGGTATTGCCATGATAATGATAAGATAAATCGTGAAAGCTCATCTCATACTCCCTACGTTCAGCAGCAAGCTTCCTTTGTGGCAAGAAAAAATAATCAGAAGGGCTAAATTTAATGGGACAAAAGTCCCCAAGATCATGCTCGGGAGGTATTAGTTCCTCCTTTGGCCCCTCATATTGCACAATCAATTCATTATAAGCATTCTTTTGGCAAAAAGTCATGAGCCTTTGTTCAAGGAAAAACCTAGCCCGTTGTTTTGGATGGCAAAATTATCATTAAGTTCAGAGATCCTATTAACAAGAGCATCGGTAGGAACCTTTTTTCTAAGGTTTTCATTAAAAGCAACATGATGTAAAGATCGTAAACGCATAATATCTTCTTGATAGAAAAGAATTGCTTCTATGGGAGGACGGCCGACATCCACCCTATAATGTGCAAAAATTTCATTGGACTCTTTTATTATAAATCTGAACTCATGAGCTAAAAAGATGGTCGCTGCTCGCTTAACAGAAGAATGCTCAATATTAGAAAATTCTAGGAAAATCCTTTGTATGGAAGGATGCATATGTAAAAATTGTCTCTCAAGATCAACTATGAGCAAGGATATAACATCTGCGAGACTACTAGTTTTATGAAGGATAGATCCACTCATAGTGGGCAAAGCACTGGCACAAGTAAAGAAATCTTGAATAACTCCCTTCCCAATAATATTACTACTGCCAATATGAAACTTTTTAGTGTGCAAAATAATAGGATTTTCAAGAGGATCATCAATAACATCAAAGTTTTCCATATTATTATCCTTATCAATGATAACCTCCCCAGTTTCAGACATGATGGCAACAAATTGCAAAAACAACAAGCACACAGAAGGCAAGAAGGAAAAAGAGGCGAACGGAAAAGAAAGGGCGAATAAAACGGCAAGGGTGAAGTGGGGGAGAGGAAAACGAGAGGCAAATGGCAAATAATGTAATGCGAAGGATAAGAGTTGTGATGGGTACTTGGTATGTCTTGACTTGGCGTAGATCTCCCCGGCAACGGCGCCAGCAATCCTTCTTGCTACCTCTTGAGCACTGAGTTGGTTTTCCCTTAAAGAGGAAAGGGTGATGCAGTAAACAAGTGTAAGTATTTCCCTTAGTTTTTGAGAACCAAGGTATCAATCCAGTAGGAGACCACGCGTGAGTCACCTCGTAGCAACACAAACAAATAAGAACCCCGCAACCAACGCGATAAAGGGGTTGTCAATCCCTTCACGGCCACTTGCAAGAGTGAGATCTGATAGAGATGATAATAATAAGATAAGTATTTTTGGTATTTTTATGATATAGATTGAAAGTAAAGATTGCAAAATAAAATAGATTGGAAACTTGTATGATGGAAAAAAGACCCGGGGGCCATAGGTTTCACTAGTGGCTTCTCTCAAGATAGCATAAGTATTACGGTGGGTGAACAAATTACTGTCGAGCAATTGATAGAAAAGCGAATAATTATGAGAATATCTAGGCATGATCATGTATATTGGCATCACGTCCGCGACAAGTAGACCGACTTCTGCCTGCATTTACTACTATTACTCCACACATCGACCGCTATCCAGCATGCATCTAGAGTATTAAGTTCATAAGAATAGAGTAACGCCTTAAGCAAGATGACATGATGTAGAGGGATAAACTCATGCAATATTATGTAAACCCCATCTTTTTATCCTCAATGGCAACAATACAATACATGTCGTTTCCCTTTCTGTCACTGGGATCGAGCACCGCAAGATTGAAACCAAAGCTAAGCACTTCTCCCATTGCAAGAAAGATCAATCTAGTAGGCCAAACCAAACTGATAATTCGAAGAGACTTGCAAAGATAAACCAATCATACATAAAAGAATTCAAAGAAGATTCAAATATTGTTCATAGATAAACTTGATCATAAACCCACAATTCATCGGATCTCGACAAACACACCGCAAAAGAAGATTACATCGAATAGATCTCCAAGAGAATCGAGGAGAACTTTGTATTGAGATCCAAAGAGAGACGAAGCCATCTAGCTACTAGCTATGGACTCGAAGGTCTGAGGTAAACTACTCACACATCATCGGAGGGGCCATGGAGTTGATGTAGAGTCCATCCGTGATCAATGCCCCCTCCGGCGGAGCTTCGAAAAAGGCCCCAAGATGGGATCTCTTGGGTACAGAAGGTTGCAGCGGTGGAAATAGGGTTTCGTGGTGCTCCTGGATGTTTGCGGGGTATGTGAACATATATAGGAGGAAGAAGTAGGTCAGTGGAGCTTCGGGGGGGGGGGGGGGGGGGGGGGCGGGTGATACGTCTCCAACTTATCTACTTTTCCAAACACTTTTGCCCTTGTTTTGGACTCTAACTTGCATGATTTGAATGGAACTAACACGGACTGACGTTGTTTTCAGCAGAATTACCAGGTTGTTATTTATGTGCAGGAGCAAACGTTCTCGGAATGACCTGAAACTTCACGGAGCCGCTTTTCAGAAAATAAGAAAAATGCCTACAAAAGATGAAGGCCAGGGGGCCCACCACCTCCCCACGAGGGTGGGGGCGCGCCCCCCTACCTCGTGGGCCCCCTATTGCCTCTCCGACTCCAACTCCACCTCCATATATTGAGTTTCGGGGAGAAAAAGATCAGACAGAAGAAATCATCGCGTTTTACGATACGGAGCCGCCGCCAAGCCCTAAAACCTCTCGGGAGGGCTGATCTGGAGTCCATTCGGGGCTCCGAAGAGGGGAATCCGTCGCCATCGTCATCATCAACCATCCTCCATCACCAATTTCATGATGCTCACCGCCGTGCGTGAGTAATTCCATCGTAGGCTTGCTGGACAGTGATGGGTTGGATGGGATCTCTCATGTAATCGAGTTAGTTTTGTTAGGGTTTGATCCCTAGTATCCACTATGTTCTGAGATTGATGTTGCTATGACTTTGCTATGCTTAATGCTTGTCACTAGGGCCCGAGTGCCATGATTTCAGATCTGAACCTATTATGTTTTCATCAATATATGAGTGTTCTTGATCCTATCTTGCAAGTCTATATTCACCTATTATGTGTTATGATCCGTTAAACCCGAAGTGACAATAATCGGGATACTTACTGGTGATGACCATAGTTTGAGGAGTTCATGTATTCACTATGTGTTAATGCTTTGTTCCGGTTCTCTATTAAAAGGAGGCCTTAATATCCCTTAGTTTCCGTAAGGACCCCCCTGCCACGGGAGGGTAGGACAAAACATGTCATGCAAGTTCTTTTCCATAAGCACATATGACTATATTCGGAATACATGCCTACATTACATTGACGAACTGGAGCTAGTTCTGTGTCACCCTAGGTTATGACTGTTACATGATGAACTGCATCCGGCATAATTCTCCATCACCAATCCATTGCCTACGAGCTTTCCACATATTGTTCTTCGCTTATTACTTTCCCGTTGCTATTGCTATCATCACTACAAAAAACCAAAAACATTGCTTTTACTACCGTTACCTTTTGTTACCGTTACCACTACTATCATATTATTTTGCTACTAAATACTTTGCTGCAGATACTAAGTTTCCAGGTGTGGTTGAATTGACAACTCAGCTGCTAATACTTGAGAGTATTCTTTGGCTCCTCTTGTGTCGAATCAATAAATTTGGGTTGAATACTTTACCCTCAAAAACTATTGCGATCCCCTATACTTGTGGGTTATCAAGACTATTTTCTGGCGCCGTTGCTGAGGACCATAGCTCTATTCTTTGAGTCACTTGGGATATATATCTGCTTATCATTATGAAGAACTTGAGAGATCCAAAAACCAAGATCTATCCCTCAACTACATGGGGGGGTAAGGAACTGCCATCTAGCTCTGCACTTGATTCTCCTTCTGTTATGAGCAAGTTTGCGATACCTACACCTGCTTCTGCTATTCGTTCTGATATGTCGCATGTTATTGATGATGCCACTTCTCTATGCATGGTACTTATGATGAAACTACCTCTATGCCTGATACTACTGTGCCACTTAGTGATTTTCTTGATGAACAACTTGCTAGGGCTAGAGAAATTGAAAATATTGAATCTGATGATACTGATGAAAGTGATGATGAAGAATCACTTGTTATTCCTAAGGGTTATGTTTTTGATCAAGAAGCTTCTTTAGCTATTTTAGCTTGCAAAAATAGAACTGAACTCAAAAGGTTATTAGCTAAATGGAGTAAGTAATCTCTAAATGCTAGAATGAAACCTGACCCTGCTTTTGCTACTTCACCTATCTTTGTTACTGATAAGGATTATGAATTCTCTGTTGATCCTGATATAATTACTTTGGTTGAATCTGATCCTTTTCATGGTTATGAATCTGAAACTGTTGTGGCACATCTTACTAATTTAAATGATATAGCTACCCTGTTTACTAAAGATGAGAGAACTCGCTACTTTTATATCCTTAAAATATTTCCGTTCTCATTAAAGGGTGATGCTAAGATATGGTTTAATTCTCTTGATCCTGGTTGTGTGCGTAGTCCCTAGGATATGATTTATTACTTCTCTGCTAAATATTTCCCTGCTCATAAGAAACAAGCTGATTTAACGGATATATATAATTTTGTGCAAATTGAAGAGAGTCTCCCACAAGCTTGGGGGAGGCTTCTCCAATTACTTAATGCTTTGCCTGATCATCCTCTTAAGAAAAATGAAATACTTGATATCTTTTATAATGGACTAACCGATGCCTCCAGAGATTACCTGGATATTTGTGCTGGTTCTATTTTCAGGGAAAGAACACCGGATGAAGCTGAAATTCTATTGAACAATATGTTGACAAATGAAAATAATTGGACACCTCGGAAGCCTATTCCTAAACCAACTCCGAAGAAGAGGGGTATTCTATTTCTCAGTCCTAAAGATATGCAAGAGGCAAAGAAATCTATGAAAGAAAAAGGTATTAAAGCTGAAGATGTTAAGAATTTACCTCCTATTGAAGAAATACATGGTCTTAATTTACTGCCTGTTGAAGAACACATATAATCTTAATCCATTACCTATTGAAGAAACTCATGGTCTTGATAACCCGACATAGGTAGTAAAGGTAAATTCTCTCTATAGATATGATAAAGCTAAAATCCCATTTACTAAATTTGCTAGCCCATGCTTAGATGATTTTGATAAATTTATGGCTAAGAAGATTTTAATGCTTATTTTGGTAGACAATTGAAATACAATTCAAATATGCTTGAACACTTGGGTGATTATATGGCTAATGTCAAAGGTGAACTTAAACTTATTAGTAAACATGCTTCCATGGTTACCACTCAACTAGAACAAGTACTTAAAGCTCAAAATGATTTGCTCAATGAATTGAATAGTAAAGATAATGATAATGCTGTTAGAGTGGCTACTAGAACTGGTAGAATGACTCAGGAACCTTTGTATCCTGAAGGCCACCCTAAGAGAATTGAGCAAGATTCTCAGAGAAATAATACAAATGCACCTAGTCCTTCTAAAAAGAAGAAAAAGAAAAAATGATAGGAGTTTGCATGCTTCTAGTGATCCTATTGTTGAAACACCTAAGAATCCAAATGATATTTCTATTTCTGATGCTGAAACTCAATCTGGTAATGAACCTGAAACTAGTGGTAATGTTAATAATAATGTTCATGATGATGCTCAACCTAGTAATGATAATGACATAGAAATTGAACCTGCTGTTGATCTTGATAACACACAATCAAAGAATAAACGTTATGATAAAAAAGATTTTGTTGCTAGGAAACATGGTAAAGAAAGAGAGCCTTGGGTTCACAAACCCATGCCTTTTCCTCCCAAACCATCCAAGAAAAAGGATGATGAGGATTTTGAGCACTTTGCTGAAATGATTAGACCTATCTTTTTGCGTATGCGATTAACTGATATGCTCAAAACCAATCCTTATGCTAAGTACATGAAAGATATTATTACAAACAAAAGAAAGATACCGGAAGCTGAAATTTCCACCATGCTTGCTAATTATACTTTTAAGGGTGGAATACCAAAGAAACTTGGAGATCCAGGAGTACCCACTATACCATGCTCCATTAAAAGAAACTATGTTAAAACTGCTTTATGTGATCTTGGAGCCGGTGTTAGTGTTATGCCTCTCTCTTTATATCATAGACTTGATTTGAATAAGTTGACACCTACTGAAATATCTTTGCAAATGGCTGATAAATCAACTGCTATACCTGTCGGTATTTGTGAGGATGTGCCTGTTGTAGTTGCAAATGTTACTATTTTAACGGACTTTGTTATTCTTGATATTCCCCAGGATGATAGTATGTCTATTATTCTTGGAAGACCCTTCTTGAATGCTGCAGGGGCTGTTATTGATTGCACTAAAGGCAATGTCACTTTTCATGTTAATGGTAATGAGCATACAGTTCACTTTCCGAGGAAACAACCTCAAGTTCACAGTATCAATTCTATTGGAAAAATGCCATCGATTATATTTGGTGGTTTTGAATTTCCTCTTCCTACTGTCAAGAAGAAATATGATATTCTTATTATTGGGGATGTGCATATCCCCATTGAGGTAACATAGTGTTATTCGAAATTTCTCCGGTTCCATGTTATTCGGAATGAGTTCATTAACAAGACTTGATCAACCTTGTTAGTGGATTCCTTTTGATGATCATGAGATGGATGAAACTAGAAGGCACAACCTTCTGTACCCCACTTTTACTTTCTGTTCATTATATTAAATAAAATAAAAATAAATATTCTTCTGTCTGTTATCTGATTATCCATGCAATATAAAAATACCCCGAACATAAAAGTTCTCCAAATGCCCTGAAATTTAAATATGATTTTTTCTAGAATATTTGAGAATATTTGGCACTAAGAACACATCAGGGGGGTCAACCACCTGCCCACGAGGGTGGAGGGCGCGCCCTACCCCCTGGGCGTGCCCCCTGCCTCGTGGGCCAACGGTGGTCCTCCTCCACTTATTCCTGCACCCACACACTTCATCTTCCTCCCACAAACACGAATATCCAGCTCAAGCACGAGTTCTAGCTCATCTTGCTGCCATTTTCGATCTCCTTGCTCAAAGCACCTCTCACAAAACTGCTTGGGGAGATTGTTCCTTGGTATGTGACTCCTCCATTGGTCCAATTAGTTTTTTTCTAGTGCTTTATTCATTGCAAATTTGTGTTGGTTAGGTGACCCTGTTCTTGAGCTTGCATGTCAAATTTATATGGTCAAAAGTAGTTTTGATGCATGATATAGGCTCTAGGCACTTGTAGGAGTAGTTGCTACCAATATTATTGAGTTCGGTTTACTTTTATTTTGAAGTTACTAAAAATTTTCAGAGAAAGAAAAATGCTTAGGAAAATGTTCCAAGGTGGTTCCTCAAGGAAGCAAGGACCCAGGCTTGCAATGCGTGATGCTGATGAAGAGCCACCAAGAGATGCTCCAGTGCGTCCTTGTGAATGGCCTTCTGAGAACTTTATGGATCGAGCAGGAATTAAGGAAGAATTCAATGCATATTTGCGTAACGCTGATCTCGTGAGCTTCGAGGAAGAGAAGTGCAGCCAGTATCACAACCTCACTAGTACCTTTGTGAGGAGGTTTGAATTTTCAACTTCACGTAATTCTCCAACTGTCCTGTTTGATCTTTATGATAAATCTTACACTATGGTCTTAGAGGATTTTACCACTGCTTGCAAACTTCCACAATGGGGTAGTATAAGGGATCCTCGCAAATCTGAATTTAGAGATTTTCTTGCTAGCATAACTGTGGGAGAATCTAGAGATATTACACAAGCTACGATAGGTAGCATTCACTTTCCTGCTATACATTATTTTGCTCTCTTCATAGGTAGATGCATAAACGGTAAAGATGAGGCATGTCACATGTGTGTCCCTGACCTCAGTATTCTTAGGAGTGCTGTGTTAGGAGACAAATCATATAAGTTGGGAGCCATTGTTGCACGTAGGTTGCATCTTAATAGACTTAATGGAGATTTCTTTGGTAGAATTTATGCAACCCGAATAGCTAATTTTCTTGGTATAGCCATATGCGAAGATGATATTGAATTACCTTCTGCTTATCTAGATTTTAATGCTATGGTTCACCACCAGTTTGTTGAGAGGAACGAATCACCTCTCCAGTATTGACTAATCTTTGACAAAAGCCGTGCTGTCCGTATTACCCTCCCTGCTCCTACCTTCTTTGATTATCAGGCAAGAGGAGGATATACTATTACCAGAGAGGAGGCAGATGAGTACGAGAGGAGAGAGGAGGCCGCTCGTCGCCACGCTGCAGCTCAGCAGGCGATAGCTGCTGCATCGCAGTACGACCCCAGCTACTATTATGGATGTCCGCCAGGCCAGCCGTGGCCATAGACCAACTTAGGCCAAAAGCCTAAGCTTGGGGGAGTACGTATTTCCCACCGGCATTACATTTATGTTCACACACTCATTGCTAGATGTCGGTGCTCATACTTTTTCATTGTATCATCCATGCTAGTTTATTTTCCTTTATATGCTTTCTTCTTGTGTGTTTAATAAACCTTAAGAAAAACCAAAAAATTAGTTGTAGCTTTTAATTAGTTTACTTTCCATGCTTGTAGTAGTAATTAAAAATAAAACCCAAAAAGATTTCATGTTCTTCTTTTGCTTGTTGGGAGCTTTCCCGTGTAAATAGTTTTATTTCTTTTCTTTGGGGGTCAATAGGAGAAGACCATAATTAAATTGTTGAAGTGGCTCTTATATGCATTATTGTTTATCTGACAAAAGAGCCCATATTGCCTTGTATTCTCCTGTTTATTTAATGCTTGCAGATTCCAGCTTAGTCCAATGCACGTACACTATTATTATTATTCACATCATTCAATCATGCAAGTTAAAGGCATTTACGATGTTATATGATGGACTGGCTGAGATGAGAAAAGCTGGTATGAACTCGACCTCTTTTGTTTTTGTAAATATGATTAGTTCATCGTTCCTGATTCAGCCTATTATGAATAAACATCTTTGCAATGACAATTAGAGATCATAGTTTCTTGTGCCATGCTTGATTAGCTATGAGTTATAATGGTTTACCTTGCGTGCCAACATGCTATTAAAATGGTTATGATGTGGTATGATAGGGTGGTATCCTCCTCTGAATGATTTAAGTGACTTGACTTGGCACATGTTCACGCATGTAGTTGAAACAAAATCAACATAGCCTTCACGATATTTATGTTCATGGTGGATTATATCCTACTCATGCTTGCATTCGGTGTTGATTAATTTTAATGCATGTTCATGACTGTTGTCGCTCTCTAGCTGGTCGCTTCCCAGTCTTTTGCTAGCCTTCACCTGTACTAAGCAGGAATACTGCTTGTGCATCCAATCCCTTAAACCCCAAAGTTATTCCACATGAGTCCACTATACCTACCTATATACGGTATCTATCTGCCGTTCCAAGTAAATTTGTATGTGCCAAACTCTAAACCTTCAAATAAATATCATGTTTTGGATGCTCGAATAGCTCATGTATCAACTAGGGTTGTTTGTATCTTCCATGATAGGTGGGTTATTCTCAAGAGGAGTGGACTCTGCTCCTCACTCACGAGATAAATGGCTGGTCACCGGGATGCCCAGTCCCATGCTTTATGCAAGCTAAATCAAAATGATTGCAAACAAAACTCCCCCTGGGACTCTTGTTAGTTGGAGGCACTCGTTGTTTCGAGCAAGGCATGGATTGACGCTTGTTGGTGGAAGGGGGAGTATAAACTTTACCATTCTATTTGGGAACCGCCTATAATGTGTGTAGCATGGAAGATATCGCCATCTCTTGGTTGTTATGTTGACAATGAAAGCATACCGCTCAAAATATTATTCACCTATGTTTCAAAACCGAGCTCTGGCACCTCTACAAATCCCTGCTTCCCTCTGTGAAGGGCCTATCTATTTACTTTTATGCTGAGTCATCATCCTCTTATTAAAAAGCACCAGTGGGAGAGCACCGCTATCATTTGCATTCATTACTATTAGTTTACATTGAGTATGACTTAACTGGATCTCTTTTACCATGAATTACAATGTCTAGTCAGTCCTTGGTCTTTAAAGGTGCTCTGCATTTATGTTTTGCGGTCTCAGAAAGGGCTAGCGAGATACCACCTTGTTATATCATATTATGATTGTTTTGAGAAAGTGTTGTCATCTGAGATTTATTATTATTGCTCGCTAGTTGATTATGCTATTGATATGAGTAAACTTGAGACCTAAGCGTTATTGCAAATGTGGTTAGTTATAATGTTTGCTGAAAACTTGAATGCTGGCTTTACATATTTACAACAACAAGAGCAAACGGAGTTTGTAAAAGTTTTTCTTTATCACTTTCAGTTTGTCAACTGAATTGCTTGAGGGCAAGCAAAGGTTTAAGCTTGGGGGAGTTGATACGTCTCCAACGTATCTACTTTTCCAAACACTTTTGCCCTTGTTTTGGACTCTAACTTGCATGATTTGAATGGAACTAACCCGGACTGACGCTGTTTTCAGCAGAATTACCATGGTGTTATTTATGTGCAGGAGCAAACGTTCTCGGAATGACCTGAAACTTCACGGAGCCACTTTTCAGAAAATAAGAAAAATACCTGCAAAAGATGAAGGCCAGGGGGCCCACCACCTGCCCACAAGGGTGGGGGCCGCGCCGCCCTACCTCGTGGGCCCCCTGTTGCCTCTCCGACTCCAACTCCACCTCCACATATTGAGTTTCGGGGAGAAAAAAATCAAAGAGAAGAAATCATCGCGTTTTACGATACGGAGCCGCCGCCAAGCCCTAAAACCTCTCGGGAGGGATGGTCTGTAGTCCGTTCGGGGCTCCGAAGAGGGGAATCCATCGCCATCGTCATCATCAACCATCCTCCATCACCAATTTCATGATGCTCACCGCCGTGCGTGAGTAATTCCATCATAGGCTTGCTAGACGGTGATGGGTTGGATGGGATCTATCATGTAATCGAGTTAGTTTTGTTAGGGTTTGATCCCTAGTATCCACTATGTTCTGAGATTGATGTTGCTATGACTTTGCTATGCTTAATGCTTGTCACTAGGGCCCGAGTGCCATGATTTCAGATCTGAACCTATTATGTTTTCATCAATATATGAGTGTTCTTGATCCTATCTTGCAAGTCTATAGTCACCTATTATGTGTTATGATCCGTTAACCCCGAAGTGACAATAATCGGGATACTTACCGGTGATGACCGTAGTTTGAGGAGTTCATGTATTCACTATGTGTTAATGCTTTGTTCGGGTTCTCTATTAAAAGGAGGCCTTAATATCCCTTAGTTTCCGTAAGGACCCTGCTGCCACGGGAGGGTAGGACAAAAGATGTCATGCAAGTTCTTTTCCATAAGCACATATGACTATATTCGGAATACATTCCTACATTACATTGACGAACTGGAGCTAGTTCTGTGTCACCCTAGGTTATGACTGTTACATGATGAACCGCATTCGGCATAATTCTCCATCACCAATCCATTGCCTACGAGCTTTCCACATATTGTTCTTCGCTTATTACTTTCCCGTTGCTATTGCTATCATCACTACAAAAAACCAAAAACATTGCTTTTACTACCGTTACCTTTTGTTACCGTTACCACTACTATCATATTATTTTGCTACTAAATACTTTGCTGCAGATACTAAGTTTCCAGGTGTGGTTGAATTGACAACTCAGCTGCTAATACTTGAGAGTATTCTTTGGCTCCCCTTGTGTCGAATCAATAAATTTGGGTTGAATACTTTACCCTCAAAAACTATTGCGATCCCCTATACTTGTGGGTTATCAGTAGGCGCGCCCCCTGCCTCGTGGCTGCCTTGTTGATTTCTTAACGTCCACTCCAAGTCTTCTGGATCACGCTTGTTCCAAAAATAACGTTCCCAAAGGTTTCATTCCGTTTGGACTCGGTTTGATATTCCTTTTCTATGAAACATTGAAATAGGCAAAAAAATAGCAATTTGGGTTGGGCCTCCGGTTAATAGGTTAGTCCCAAAAATAATATAAAAGTGTAAAATAAAGCCCATTAACATCCAAAACAGATAATATAATAGCATGGAACAATCAAAAATCATAGATACGTTGCAGACGTACCAACAAGCTCCAACAAATATAAGTGAAGATCATGAGCATAATAAATTTTTCTTTCTCTCTAATGAATTTAAGTAAAGCAAGAGAGAATTTCTAGAAAATTTTACTAACTCTCAAATAAATCTAATTAAGCAAGAGAGCATTTCTTCAAAAATACTAAAGCACACCGTGCTCAAAAAGATATAAGTGAAGCACTAGAGCAAGTCCATAGCTCATAAGAAATTAAGTTAAGCATAGAGAGCAATTCTAACAAGTCATGAAATAATTTTGGCTCTCTCAAATAGCTGTCTCCAGCAAGGATTGATGACTTAAAACACAAAATAAGCAAAGACTCATATCATACAAGACGCTCCAAGCAAAACACATATCTTGTGACAACAAAAATACATTTTTGAGTAAAATACCGATGGTCGTTGGAAAAAAGCAGGGATGCCACTCGGGGGCATCCCCAAGCTTAGTTGGTTGCTCATTTTTGGATAATAGCTTGGGATGCCGGGGCATCCCCAAGCTTAGGCTCTTCCATCCTTCCTTCATCCATCGTAAGATAACCCAAAACTAGAAAACTTCAATCACACAAAACTCAAGAAAACCTTCGTGAGATCCGTTACTATAAGAATAATAAATCACTACTATAAGTATTGTATCAAACAAGTTCATATTTTGTTCTTGTATTATATCTAATGTATTCCAACTTTTCTATGGCAAAAACTCATCAGCGAAAACCATAGAGCCATCAAAATAAGCACACAACACAAAGAAAACAGAATCTGTCAAAACAGAAGGGTCTATAGCAATCTGACTATTTTGAATACTGTTGTAACTCCAAAAATTCTGAATAATTAGGACAACTTGGGCAATTTCTATATTGATCTACTGCAAGTGGAATGGGTATTTTATCGCTCTCTGGTAAAAATTGAAAATTAATTTTGTGAGCGTAGAAGTTTCTGTTTTTTCAGCAAGATCAAACAACTATCACCAAGAAGATCCTAAAGGCTTTACTTGGCACAAACACTAATTAAAACATAAAAACACAATCATAATAGTAGCATAATTGTGCTAACGCTCAAGAACATGAATCAAAAAGCAAAAATAAAATTTATTCATTGGGTTGCCTCCCAACAAGCGCTATAGATTTACGCCCTTAGATAGGCATAAAGCAAGGATCTAAGTTTTGTGATCCTTGTACTTTGGAAAGAAAAGGGAAAATTTGCTATCAATGGCATTTATTTTTCTATTTTGTGAAAGCACATGACCATTGATAGCAGAAGAAAGATTAAGCATGTCGCGAAAATTCTTATCTAAACTAGCCTTCATCTCTTTAATTTTTCCATTTTGATAAAAGCACATAAGAGTGGTAGATTCAACATTTTCTCCTTCGGGGTGCCCAAATATAGCTTTTATCTCCTCATAAGTATCAACGGCATCCCCTTCAAGAAAACTGTTTTCGAATATAGAATCTAAAACTTGCTTGAAGGAAGAAGGTAAACCAACATAAAAACTTTTCAAGTATATCTCTATCTGGTATTGGGGCACATAGCTAGCTCGAATTCTCAACAACCTATCCCAAGCATCTTTCAAAGATTCATCAAGTAAATAACGAAATTTTTTGGAATCATCTTCATCACATTGGTTAAGATTTTCCTTAACCACCCCGATAGATCCTTCCATAGCATCATTGTTTATGAGCTTAGAGAGGGCAGAGGGGCTATCCAAAGTATTAAGACTAGGGAGAAAGCCCTTAGCTCTTCTAAGATCGGACATGGCGAGAAAATGGCAAACGAAAAAGAGAGGCGAATAAAACGACAAATTTTTGTGAAGTGGGGAGAGGAAAATGAGAGGCAAATGGCAAATAATGTAAATTGCGAGGAGATGAGATTTGTGATTAGGAACCTGGTATATGTTGAAAATCCTCCCCGGCAACGGCGCCAGAAATGGTGTGTGGCCGGGAGACTGTCTTGACTTGATCCTCCTCGGCAACGGTGCCAGAAATTCCTTCTGATGTCGCTTGAAGCTACATCCGTATTTCCCCAAAGAGGAAGGGATGATGCAGCATAGCAGCGGTAGATATTTCCCTCAGATATGAAACCAAGGTTATCGAACCAGTAGGAGAACCAAGCAACACAACATAAACAACCCCTGCACACAGATAACAAATCCTCGCAACCCGATGTGTTAAAGGGGTTGTCAATCCCTTTCAGGGTACGGAGCCTCAAGATAGGCAAATGGACGTGAGATAAATTTGCAGTAGATTGATAGATCGAACGCTAAATAAAATAAATAAGGAAAAATTGCAATAAGGTATTTTTGGGGTTTTTGGTTTAGTAGATCTAAAAATAAATGCAAGAGAAAAGTAGATCGCAAAGGTAAATATATGAGAAAGAAGACCCAGGGGCCGTAGGTTTCACTAGTGGCTTCTCTCGAGAAAAATAGCAAACGGTGGGTAAACAAATTACTGTTGGGCAATTTATAGAACCTTAAATAATTATGACGATATCTAGGCAATGATCATTATATAGGCATCACGCCCAAGATTAGTAGATCGACTCCTGCCTACATCTACGACTATTACTCCACACATCGACCATTATCCAGCATGCATCTAGTGTATTAAGTTCATGGAGAAACGGAGTAATGCAATAATAATGATGACATGATGTAGACAAGATCTATATATGTAGAGATAGACCTGATACGTCTCCAACGTATCTATAATTTTTGATTCTTCCATGCTATTATATTATCAACCATGGATGTTTTATATGCATTTATATGCTATTTTATATGATTTTTGGGACTAACCTATTAACCTAGAGCCCAGTGCCAGTTTCTGTTTTTTCCTTGTTTTAGAGTATCGCAGAAAAGGAAAATCAAACGGAGTCCAATTGACCTGAAACTTCACGGAACTTATTTTTGGAAGGAAAGCAACCCGGGAGATTTGGAGTCCATGTAAGGGAAGCAACGAGCTAGCCACGAGGCAGGGGGCGCGCCCTCCACCCTCGTGGGCCCCTCGTGGCTCCCCTGACGTACTTCTGCCGCCTATATATCTCCATATACCCTAAAACGATAGGGGAGCAGAATAGATCGGGAGTTCCGCCGCCAAAAGCCTCCGTAGCCACCGAAAACCAATCTAGACCTGTTCCGGCACCCTGCCGGAGGGGGAAATCTCTCTCTGGTGGTCATCTTCATCATCCCGGTGCTCTCCATGACGAGGAGGGAGTAGTTCTCCCTCGGGGCTGAGGGTATGTACCAGTAGCTATGTGTTTGATCTCTCTCTATCGTGTTCTTGAGGTGGTACGATCTTGATGTATCGCGAGCTTTGCTATTATATTTGGATCCTAAGATGTTTCTTCCCCCGTCTACTCTCTTGTAATGGATTGAGTTTTCCCTTTGAAGTTATCTTATCGGATTGAATCTTTAAAGATTTGAGAACACTTGATGTATGTCTTGCCGTGCGTATCTGTGGTGACAATGGGATACCACGTGGTTCACTTGATGTATGTTTTGGTGATCAACTTGCGGGTTCCGCCCATGAACCTATGCATAGGGGTTGGCACACGTTTTCGTCGTGATTCTCCGGTAGAAACTTTGGGGCACTCTTTGAGGTTCTATGTGTTGGTTGAATAGATGAATCTGAGATTGTGTGATGCATATCGTATAATCATACCCACGGATACTTGAGGTGACATTGGAGTATCTAGGTGACATTAGGGTTTTGGTTGATTTGTGTCTTAAGGTGTTATTCTAGTACGAACTCTAGGGCTGTTTGTGACACTTATAGGAATAGCCCAACGGATTGATGGGAAAGAATAACTTTGAGGTGGTTTCGTACCCTACCATAATCTCTTCGTTTGTTCTCTGCTATTAGTGACTTTGGAGTGACTCTTTGTTGCATGTTGAGGGATAGTTATGTGATCCAATTATGTTATTATCGTTGAGGGAACTTGCACTAGTGAAAGTATGGATCCTAGGCCTTGTTTCAACGCATTGCAATACCGTTTATGCTCACTTTTATCATTAGTTACCTTGCTGTTTTTATATTTTCAGATTACAAAAACCTTTATCTACCATCCATATACCACTTGTATCACCATCTCTTCGCCGAACTAGTGCACCTATACAATTTACCATTGTATTGGGTGTGTTGGGGATACAAGAGACTCTTTGTTATTTGGTTGCAGGGTTGCTTGAGAGAGACCATCTTCATCCTACGCCGCCTACGGATTGATAAACCTTAGGTCATCCACTTGAGGGAAAATTGCTACTGTCCTACAAACCTCTGCACTTGGAGGCCCAACAACGTCTACAAGAAGAAGGTTGTGTAGTAGACATCAAGCTCTTTTCTGGCGCCGTTTCCCGAGAGGTGAGTGCTTGAAGGTATATCTTTAGGTCTTGCAATCGAGTCTTTTAGTTTCTT
Organism: Triticum urartu; assembly: GCF_003073215.2. NCBI lineage: Eukaryota > Viridiplantae > Streptophyta > Magnoliopsida > Poales > Poaceae > Triticum > Triticum urartu. Next base: position 144,206,618 of record NC_053023.1, read on the forward strand.
GTTTTAGCACTAGTTTAGTTTTAAAAAGAAAATTACAAAAAATGGAATTGAGTCTACCTCATACTCTTCATCTTTTTAATATCTTTCGTGAGTATGATGGAAAAGAAAATCGTGCCAAAGTGTTAGAAGAAGAATGCATTAAAATGTTTGGCACTAAATATTTGAATGATGAGCATGATTGCAATGTTGTTAGTATGAATTCCTTGAATATCCATGATGCTAATGATATGCAAAGCCACAAGCTTGGGGATGCTATGTTTGAAGAAGATGATGTTTTTGAGAATATATTTGCTGCAATTAATGTTTGTCCCAAGCTTGGGGATGCTACGTTTAATGAAGATGATATTTTTAGTCTCCCATGTTTTGATAAGCAAATTTATAATGATGATAGCATGCCCCCTACTTATGATGATTATATTGATGAAAGTGGATTTGGAGAGGTCATGACTTTATTTTGTGATGAATCCACTATTTCGGAAGAGGTTCCAATTAATTATGTGAACAAAGTTGCTATCTATGATGATTATTGTGATGACTTGTATTCTATTAATAATAATGATATCCATGAAACTTGTCATCATTTTAACTTTCAATTGGATTATGCCTCACATGATAGTTATTTTGTCGAGTTTTCTCCCACTACTATTCATGAGAAGAAATTTGCTTATGTGGAGAGTAATAAAAATTCTATGCTTGTAGATCATGAAAATAATGCTTTATGTGATAGTTATATTGTTGAATTAATTCATGATTCTACTGAAAATTATTATGAGGGAGGAATATATACTTGTAGGAATTGCAATAATATCAAGTTTCCTCTCTATGTGCTTAAAGTTTTGAAGTTATGCTTGTTTTGCCTTCCTATGCTAGTTGATTATTGTTCCCATAAGTTGTTTGCTCACAAAATCATTATGCATAGGAAGTGGGTTAGACTTAAATGTGCTAGTCATATTCTTCATTATGCTCTCTTTATGTTTCAATTCTTATCTTTTATGTGAGCATCATTGAAATCATCATGCCTAGCTAGGGGCATTAAATGATAGCGCTTGTTGGGAGGCAACCCAACTTTATGTTTGTTCTTTGCTTTTTGCTCCTGTTTAGTAATAAATAATTCATCTAGCCTCTGTTTAGATGTGGTTTTATGCTTTTAATTAGTGTTTGTGCCAAGTAGAACCTTTGGGAAGACTTGGGGAAAGTCTTTGTGATCATGCTGTAAAAAAACAGAAACTTTAGCGCTCACGAGAATTGCTGCTAGTTTTTATTGGAAAGTGATATTTATTTAATTCTTTTTGCATATGATTAATAGATAAATTCTCACATCCAGAAAATTATTTGAGAATTTTATGAGTTCCAGAAGTATACGTTTGATCCAGATTACTACAGACTGTTCTGTTTTTGACAGATTCTGTTTTCATTGTGTTGTTTGCTTATTTTAATGAATCTATGGCTAGTAAAAGAGTTTATAAACCATAGAGAAGTTGGAATAAAGTAGGTTTAATAACAATATAAATTAAGAATTAGTTCATTACAGTACCTTGAAGTGGTGTTTTGTTTTCTTTCGCTAACAGAGCTTACGAGTTTTCTGTTAAGTTTTGTGTTGTGAAGTTTTCAAGTTTTGGGTAAATATTTGATGGACTATGGAATAAGGAGTGGAAAGAGCCTAAGCTTGGGTATGCCCAAGGCACCCCAAGGTAATATTCAAGGACAACCAAGAGCCTAAGCTTGGGGATGCCCCGGAAGGCATCCCCTCTTTTGTCTATTTCTATCGCTAACTTTACTTGGAGCTATATTTTTATTTACCACATGATATGTGTTTTTCTTGGAGCGTCATTTTATTTTATTTAGTTTTGCTTGCTGTTTGAATAAAATGCCAAGATCTGAAATTCTTAAATGTTAGAGAGTCTTCACATAGTTGCATAATTACTCGACTACTCATTGATCTTCACTTATATCTTTCAGAGTAGTTTGTCATTTGCTCTAGTGCTTCACTTATATCTTTTTAGAGAACGGTGGTGGTTTTACTTTGTAGAAATAGATGAACTCTCATGCTTCACTTATATTATTTTGAGAGTCCTAAACAGCATGGTAATTTGCTTTGGTTATGAATTTAGTCCTAATATGATGGGCATCCAAGATGGGTATAATAAAAACTTTCATATAGAGTGCATTGAATACTATGAGAAGTTTGATACTTGACGATTGTTTTGAGATATGGGGATGGTAATATTAGAGTCATGCTAGTGAGTAGTGGTGAATTTGAGATATATTTGTGTTAAATTTTGTGATTCCCGTAGCATGCACATATGGTGAACCGTTATGTGATGAAGTCGGAGCATGATTTATTTATTGATTGTCTTCCTTATGAGTGGCGGTCGGGGACGAGCGATGGTCTTTTCCTACCAATCTATCCCCCTAGGAGCATGCGCGTAGTACTTTGTTTCGATAACTAATAGATTTTTGCAATAAGTATGTGAGTTCTTTATGACTAATCTTGAGTCCATGGATTATACGCACTCTCACCCTTCCACCATTGCTAGCCTCTCTAGTACCGCGCAACTTTCGCCGGTACCATAAACCCACCATATATCTTCCTCAAAACAGCCACCATACCTACCTACCGTGGCATTTCCATAGCCATTCCGAGATATATTGCCATGCAACTCTCCACTGTTCCGTTTATTATGACACACTCCATCATTGTCATATTGCTTAGCATGATCATGTAGTTGACATCGTATTTGTGGCAAAGCCACCATTCATAATTCTTTCATACATGTCACTCTTGATTCATTGCATATCCCGGTACACCACCGGAGGCATTCATATAGAGTCATATTTTGTTCTAAGTATCGAGTTGTAATTGTTGAGTTGTAAGGAAATAAAAGTGTGATGATCATCATTATTAGAGCATTGTCCCAGTGAGGAAAGGATGATGAGACTATGATTCCCCCACAAGTCGGGATGAGATTCCGGACTAAATAAAAAAAGTGGCCATAAAAAAAGAGAAAAGGCCCAAATAAAAAAAGAGGCCATAAAAAAGGAGAAGGCCCAAAAAAGGATGAGAGAAAAAGAGAGAAGGGGAAATGCTACTATCCTTTTACCACACTTGTGCTTCAAAGTAGCACCATGATCTTCATGATAGAGAGTCTCCTATGTTGTCACTTTCATATACTAGTGGTAATCTTTCATTATAGAACTTGGCTTGTATATTCCAATGATGGGCTTCCTCAAAATGCCCTAGGTCTTCGTGAGCAAGCGAGTTGGATGCACACCCACTTAGTTTCTTTTTGAGCTTTCATACACTTATAGCTCTAGTGCATCTGTTGCATGGCAATCCCTACTCACTCACATTGATATCTATTGATGGGCATCTCCGCAGCCCATTGATACGCCTAGTTGGTGTGAGACTATCTTCTCCTTTTTGTCTTCTCCACAACCACCATTCTATTCCACCTATAGTGTTATGTCCATGGCTCATGCTCATGTATTGAGTGAAGATTGAAAAATTATGAAACAATTGCTTGGCTTGTCATCGGGGTTGTGCATGATTTACATATTTTGTGTGGTGAAGATGGAGCATAGCCAGACTATATGATTTTGTAGGGATAGCTTTCTTTGGCCATTTTATTTTAAGAAGACATGATTACTTGGTTAGTATGCTTGAAGTATTATTATTTTTATGTCAATATTAAACTTTTGTCTTGAATCTTATGGATCTGAATATTCTTGCCACAATAAAGAAGAATTACATTGAGAAATATGTCAGGTAGCATTCCACATCAAAAATTCTATTTTTTATCATTTACCTACTCGAGGACGAGCAGGGATTAAGCTTGGGGATGCTGATACGTCTCCAACGTATCTATAATTTTGATTGTTCCATGCTATTATATTATCAACCTTGCATGTTTTATATGCATTTATATGCTATTTTATATGATTTTTGGGACTAACCTATTAACCTAGAGCCCAGTGTCAGTTTCTGTTTTTCCCTTGTTTTAGAGTATCGCAGAAAAGGAAAATCAAACGGAGTCCAATTGACCTGAAACTTCATGGAACTTATTTTTGGAAGGAAAGCAACTCGGGAGACTTGGAGTCCACGTAAGGGAAGCAACAAGGAAGCCACGAGGTAGGGGTGCGCGCCCACCCCCCCGGGCGCGCCCTCCACCCTCGTGGGCCCCTCGTGGCTCCCCTAACGTACTTCTTCCGCCTATATATCTCCATATACCATAAAACGATCGGGGAGCAGAATAGATCGGGAGTTCTGCCACCAGAAGCCTCCGTAGCCACCGAAAACCAATCTAGACCCGTTCCGGCACTCTGCCGGAGGGGGCAATCCCTCTCCGGTGGCCATCTTCATCATCCCGGTGCTCTCCATGACGAGGAGGGAGTAGTTCTCCCTCGGGGCTGACGGTATGTACCAGTAGCTATGTGTTTGATCTCTCTCTCTCTCGTGTTCTTGAGGTGGTATGATCTTGATGTATCGCGAGCTTTGCTATTATATTTGGATCCTAAGATGTTTCTTCCCCCCTCTACTCTCTTGTAATGGATTGAGTTTTCCCTTTGAAGTTATCTTATCGGATTGAATCTTTAAAGATTTGAGAACACTTGATGTATGTCTTGCCGTGCGTATCTGTGGTGACAATGGGATACCACGTGGTTCACTTGATGTATGTTTTGGTGATCAACTTGCGGGTTCCACCCATGAACCTACGCATAGGGGTTGGCACACGTTTTCGTCGTGATTCTCCGGTAGAAACTTTGGGGCACTCTTTGAGGTTCTATGTGTTGGTTGAATAGATGAATCTGAGATTGTGTGATGCATATTGTATAATCATACCCACGGATACTTGAGGTGACATTGGAGTATCTAGGTGACATTAGGGTTTTGGTTGATTTGTGTCTTAAGGTGTTATTCTAGTACGAACTCTAGGGCTGTTTGTGACACTTATAGGAATAACCCAACGGATTGATTGGAAAGAATAACTTTGAGGTGGTTTCGTACCCTACCATAATATCTTCGTTTGTTCTCCGCTATTAGTGACTTTGGAGTGACTCTTTGTTGCATGTTGAGGGATAGTTATGTGATCCAATTATGTTATTATTGTTGAGGGAACTTGCACTAGTGAAACTATGAACCCCAGGCCTTGTTTCAACGCATTGCAATACCGTTTACGCTCACTTTTATCATTAGTTACCTTACTGTTTTTTATATTTTCATATTACAAAAACCTTTATCTACCATCCATATACCACTTGTATCACCATCTCTTCGCCGAACTAGTGCACCTATACAATTTATCATTGTATTGGGTGTGTTGGGGACACAACAGACTCTTTGTTATTTGGTTGCAGGGTTGCTTGAGAGAGACCATCTTCATCCTACGCCTCGTACGGATTGATAAACCTTAGGTCATGCACTTGAGGGAAATTTGCTACTGTCCTACAAACCTCTGCACTTGGAGGCCCAACAACGTCTACAAGAAGAAGGTTGTGTAGTAGACATCAAGCTCTTTTCTGGCGTCGTTGCCGGGGAGGTGAGTGCTGGAAGGTATATCTTTAGATCTTGCCATCGAGTCTTTTATTTTCTTGTTTTAGCACTAGTTTAGTCTAGATCTTGCAAGGAGGTGGTGAACCTATCCGAGATGGTGTCTAGATTGGATTTGGTGGTTCTGGACTCTACGACGGTTGGATTAATATTTCGTCGACTCCCATAGGGTTCTGAGATTTTTGGGGTATTTATAGAGCAAAGAGGCGGTCCGGGGGGCACCCGAGGTGGGCACAACCCACTAGGGAGTGCTTGGGCCTCCTGGCGCGCCCTGGTGGGTTGTGCCCCCCTCGGGGCACCGTCCAGGCACGGCCAGGGCCCGTTGTGTTCCTTCTGGTCCATAAAAATTATCCGTAAAGTTTCATGGCATTTGGACTCCGTCTGATATTGATTTTCTGCGATGTAAAAAATACAGAAAAAATAGGAACTGGCACTTGGCACTATGTCAAAACGTTAGTACCAAAAAATGATATAAAATGACTATAAAATGATTATAAAACATCCATGATTGATAATATTACAACATGGAACAATGAGAAATTATAGATACGTTGGAGACGTATCAGAAGGCGGGGCCTTGTGATTTGACTGCTCGTATAAATGTTGCCGACGACCTGAGGAGGAGCAAAGAACCGTGCGGTATACTCAAGTTTTCCACTGGAGTACTAGTACGATGGAGGAGCACGAAACACGGTAGCCCAGTGCGGTATGGCGATAAAAATGATCTAATTTGCTAGTCATCGATCACACGGCGCCGCTCATCGTTAGCATTGTTCTGTTCATGCCATGCAGAGAACGTTACACGTGCGGAGAAACACCCGAAGCAAAAAAAGAAACACAGGAGAAAAGAAGAAAGAAGATTATCACCCCAAAAAAACAAGGAAGACGCACACACACAAGTCTAGAGCGCCGCTCTCTACTACATGAAGCGTTGCTGGCCGCGGAGTCGTAACTGCTTCTTCATCGCCTCCACGCCGTCCATATCCTTGCGCATCTCCTCCGCCATCTTCTTCATTCTGTCGATGACACGGGATTTCTCGACGCGAGCCTTCATCATCTGTTCCACGGCCACATTACGTACCTTGACAACAGCCAGGTGCTCGATGCGGAGCTTCGCCAACTCCTCCTTCTGTTCCATGACGGGGGCATGTAGCATCTTCATCGAGGAACTACTCTTCTCATGCAACTTCTTCTAGCTGGCTTTCTCCTCCTTTAGCAGGTCAAGCTCGTGGCAGAGCTTCGCCTTGTCCTCCTGAAGTTCCAGGATTTCGCCGGTCGCCTTCTTATACGAGGCAATGCTCTTATTCAATAGCATCACCAAGCCGGCGGTCAACTCCCCCTGCTCATTGAGCTCAGCGGGCATGTCATCGAGGATCTCCTTCAGCGGCTCCACCAAGCCGTCGATGAACTCCTCCTGCTTATTGAGCTGATCGGGCATGTCCTCGAGGGATAACGAGTCCAGCACCGCTAGCTCGGCATGTTCGCCTTCGCGGCTAGGGCGCTCCTGGGAGCCCTCGCCTTCGTGGCTAGGGCGCTCCTAGGAGCCCTCGCCTGCCCGTGAGAGACCTTTCGAGATCTCTGCGAGGCGGCGAGCCCTCTCTTTTTTTCCACGGCCTTGGTTGCCGCTCCCTTGTTACGAGTAGTTCGGATAATTCTCGACCTAGAGCTCTGCATACCGGCCATGGCAAGGATGGACGAACAAGACAGACTTATGAGGAGAAAGAGGTAGAGTGATTTTCGGCTAGGTACTAGTTCCCCTTTTTATAACCTAGTACTAAAACATGCATAGTGGGAACACATTCAGGTTTGATACGTACTAGGTGTGAGCAGGTTTGCACTTAATTATACTATACACTTTGGAATGTGATGGGAACAAGCTAAAGATTAATTGTTGGTTTTGGTTTCGAGGCCCAAAACGGCTTCCGATGAGTTTCTTGGAACACAAATTTCAAGCACTACTGCTCAAACACTGGTACGTGTCGGTCCTAAACAAACGGTTTTTACCCCTTTCCACGACGACATTTGGAACCGTCGCCAAATGAGTGTGGGCGATAGGGGGGTCCTTCCCACACGACCCAGAAACCGTTGGGGATATGCCTTCCTGGCACACATGCTCGGCAAAATGAGGTCGTGTGTGACCGGCGAGCACTCAAATATAGAAATACGTACAATAGTGCTAAAAAGTACAATTATACAAGCAAAATCATTTCTGGTCATAAGTACATCCCACCCAGTCAGTCACCACTAAACGTTTCCGTTCGTATATACATCCCACACAGTCACTACAAGGAAAACGATTGCGCAAGGTGGCGTAACGCAAACAGTTTTGAAGAGAATGTCGTGTGTGATTGTTCATTGATCCAACACGGTTTATTCCTAGAAATTGTGTGCGTTGCCTTAGGTCATCGCCCACGGTGTTTTCTCATTAACCGTTTGCAATAAGAAAACCCAATTAGCAAGCTAATTGCCCAATTAGCGGGCTAATTGGCCTATAATTAATAATCCATTTACTAATATAATTGAGATTCATATTAAGCATATAATATATTCCATTTCCATATTAAGGAAGAAGGATTTCATAATTGAAATACATCGGAGTACAACATGATATAGCTTCAGCACTCAGCTACCCCATTACACAACTGCACCAGCAACAAGTTTCACATGCAACATCTAGAACCTTTCGAAATTAGCATCATAGATGGTACATAGAGAGATGCATCTCATCTAGAAAACTGCTGAAGCGGAAGGCGAATATTGAGCCTTCATTCATGTTGAAGGTATTTGCAACTTTAGGCCAGTGCCTGTGTATGATTGACCGTCCATCCTTCGACCTCTTCAGGAACACTTCAATATTGAACCGTGGGTGTTGTATGAAAACTTTCCTCGCATCCTGACCACAGAGGTGGTTTGAGAGGTAATCATTAGTGAACCCTGAAAACAAGGACGTGCATAAATATCTTCTCTATATTGGAAACGGGGCAAAGGAATAAACAAAGGAAAGGTATAATAGTTAGTACCATCTTGTAAACCTCAGTGCTTCCCATTGTTTCCTTGCAACACATATAAGGTAGTTAGTCATCAGGTTAAGCAAGGGTTTGCATGCTATCTGTAAAATATGTTGATGAAAAACAAGCACATTGCAGATTCATCAGATTAATTCAAGCCACATGGAAAACCCATTTATCCAAACCAAGCATGATTAAGAACTAGGAAATATAGCACTTGTATATATTTCTCATGTATTAAGTGCAGCCAAATTCGATTTATTCCTCACATGGTATACAATAAGAGAATGCAGCCACAGCAATTGAACATCGTGCTGGGGAACGTAGTAATTTCAAAAAAATTCCTACGCACACGCAAGATCATGGTGATGCACAACAACGAGAGGGGAGAGTGTTGTCTACGTACCCTCGTAGACCGGAAGCGGAAGCGTTATAACAACGCGGTTGATGTAGTCGTACGTCTTCACGGCCCGACCGATCAAGCACCGAAACTACGGCACCTCTGAGTTTTTGCACACGTTCAGCTCGATGACGATCCCTGCACTCCGATCCAGCAAAGTGTCGGGGATGAGTTCCGTCAGCACGACGGCGTGGTGACGATCTTGATGTTCTACCGTCGCAAGGCTTCGCCTAAGCACCGCTACAATATTATCGAGGATTATGGTGGAGGGGGGCACCGCACACGGCTAAGAGATCAATGATCAATTGTTGTGTGTCTGGGGTGCCCCCTTGTGCCCGTATATAAAGGAGTGGAGGAGGGGGCCGGCCAAGGAGGGTGGAGCGCCCAAGGGGGGGAGTCCAACTCCCACCGGGAGTAGGACTCCCCTTTTTCCTATTAGGAGTAGGAGAGGGAAGGAAGAGGAAGGAGGGAGGAAGGAAAGGGGGGGCCGGCCCCCCTCCCAATTTGGATTGGGCTTGGGGGGCGCGCCCCCTCCCTTGCTCCTTTCCCCTCCTTTCCACTAAGGCCCAATAATGCCCATATACCTCCCGGGGGTTCCGATAACCTCCCGGTGATCCGGTATTGTCCCAATCTTACCCGGAACTGTGTCCAAATATAGTCGTCCAATATATCGATCTTTATGTCTCGACCATTTCGAGACTCCTCGTCAAGTCCGTGATCACATCCGGGACTCCAAACAACCTTCGGTACATCAAAATATATAAACTCATAATGAAACTGTCATCATAATGTTAAGCATGCGGACCCTACGGGTTCGAGAACAATGTAGACATGACCGAGACACGTCTCCGGTCAATAACCAATAGCGGAACCTGGATGCTCATATTGGATCCTACATATTCTACGAAGATCTTTATCGGTCAGACCGCATAACAACATACGTTGTTCCCTTTGTCATCGGTATGTTACTTGCCCGAGATTCGATCATCGGTATCTCAATACCCAGTTCAATCTCGTTACCGGCAAGTCTCTTTACTCATTCCGTAATACATCATCTTGCAACTAACTTATTAGTTGCATTGCTTGCAAGGCTTAAGTGATGTGTATTACCGAGAGGGCCCAGAGATACCTCTCCGACAATAGGAGCGACAAATCCTAATCTCGAAATACGCCAACCCAACATGTACCTTTGGAGACACCTGTAGAGCACCTTTATAATCACCCAGTTACGTTGTGACGTTTGGTAGCACACAAAGTGTTCCTCGGTAAACAGGAGTTGCATAATCTCATAGTCGTAGGAACTTGTATAAGTCATGAAGAAAGCAATAGCAACATACTAAACGATCGGCTGCTAAGCTAATGGAATGGGTCATGTCAATCACATCATTCTCCTAATGATGTGATCCCGTTAATCAAATGATAACTCATGTCTATGGTTAGGAAACATAACCATCTTCGATTAACGAGCTAGTCAAGTAGAGGCATACTAGTGACACTTTGTTTGTCTATGTATTCACACAAGTATTACGTTCCTGGTTAATACAATTCTAGCATGAATAATAAACACAACATATAAGGAAATAAATAATAACTTTATTATTGCCTCTAGGGCATATTTCCTTCAGTCTCCCACTTGCACTAGAGTCAATAATCTAGATTACACAGTAATGATTCTAACACCCATGGAGCCTTGGTGCTGATCATGTTTTACTCGTGGAACAGGCTTAGTCAATGGGTCTGCTACATTCAGATCCGTATGTATCTTGCAAATCTCTATGTCTCCCACCTGGACTAGATCCCGGATGGAATTTAAGCGTCTCTTGATGTGCTTGGTTCTCTTGTGAAATCTGGATTCCTTTGCCAAGGCAATTGCACCAGTATTGTCACAAAAGATTTTCATTGGACCCGATGCACTAGGTATGACACCTAGATCGGATATGAACTCCTTCATTTGCTGCTTCCGAAGCAGCTATGTACTCCGCTTCACATGTAGATCCCGTCACGACGCTTTGTTTAGAACTGCACCAACTGACAGCTCCACCGTTTAATGTAAATACGTATCCGGTTTGCAATTTAGAATCGTCCAGATCAGTGCCAAAGCTTGCATCAACATAACCATTTACGATGAGCTCTTTGTCACCTCCATATACGAGAAACATATCCTTAGTCCTTTTCAGGTATTTCAGGATGTTCTTGACCGCTGTCTAGTGATCCACTCCTGGATTACTTTGGTACCTCCCTGCTAGACTTATAGCAAGGCACACATCAGGTCTGGTACACAACATTGCATACATGATAGAGCCTATGGCTGAAGCATAGGGAACATCTTTCATTTTCTCTCTATCTTCTGCAGTGGTCGGGCATTGAGTCTTACTCAACTTCACACCTTGTAACACAGGCAAGAATCCTTTCTTTGCTTGATCCATTTTGAACTTCTTCAAAACTTTGTCAAGGTATGTGGTTTGTGAAAGTCCAATTAAGCGTCTTGATCTATCTCTATAGATCTTAATGCCCAATATGTAAGCAGCTTCACCGAGGTCTTTCATTGAAAAACTCTTATTCAAGTATCCCTTTATGCTATCCAGAAATTCTATATCATTTTCGATTAGCAATATGTCATCCACATATAATATCAGAAATGCTACAGAGCTCCCACTCACTTTCTTGTAAATACAGGCTTCTCCAAAAGTCTGTACAAAACCAAATGCTTTGATCACACTATCAAAGCGTTTATCCCAACTCCGAGATGCTTGCACCAGTCCATAAATGGATCGCTGGAGCTTGCACGCTTTGTTAGCTCCTTTTGGATCGACAAAACCTTCCGGCTGCATCATATACAACTCTTCTTCCAGAAATCCATTCAGGAATGCAGTTTTGACATCCATCTGCCAAATTTCATAATCATAAAATGCGGCAATTGCTAACATGATTCGGACAGACTTAAGCATCGCTACGGGTGAGAAGGTCTCATCGTAGTCAATTCCTTGAACTTGTCGAAAACCTTTTGCGACAAGCCGAGCTTTGTAGACAGTAACATTACCATCAGCGTCAGTCTTCTTCTTGAAGATCCATTTATTTTCAATTGCTTGCCGATCATTGGGCAAGTCAACCAAAGTCCACACTTTGTTCTCATACATGGATCCCCATCTCAGATTTCATGGCTTCAAGCCACCGGAATCTAGGCTCACCATTGCTTCTTCATAGTTCGTAGGTTCATCATGATCTAGTAGCATGACTTCCAGAACAGGATTACCGTACCACTCTGGTGCGGATCTTACTCTAGTTGATCTACGAGGTTCAGTAGTAACTTGTTCTGAAGTTTCATGATCATCATCATTAGCTTCCTCACTAATTGGTGTAGGTGTCACAGAAACCGGTTTCTGTCATGTACTACTTTCCAATAAGGGAGCAGGTACAGTTACCTCATCAAGTTCTACTTTCCTCCCACTCACTTCTTTCGAGAGAAACTCCTCTAGAAAGGATCCATTCTTAGCAACAAATGTCTTGCCTTCGGATCTGTGATAGAAGGTGTACCCAACAGTCTCCTTCGGGTATCCTATGAAGACATATTTCTCCGATTTGGGTTCGAGCTTATCAGGTTGAAGCTTTTTCACATAAGCATCGCAGCCCCAAACTTTCAGAAATGACAACTTTGGTTTCTTGCCAAACCATAGTTCATAAGGCGTCGTCTCAACGGATTTTGATGGTGCCCTATTTAACGTGAATGCGGCCGTCTCTAAAGCATAACCCCAAAATGATAGCGGTAAATCTGTAAGAGACATCATAGATCGCACCATATCAAGTGAAGTACGATTATGACGTTCGGACATACCATTACGCTGTGGTGTTCCGGGTGGCATGAGTTGCGAAACTATTCCGCATTGTTTCAAATGTAAACCAAACTCGTAACTCAAATATTCTCCTCCACGATCAGATCATAGAAACTTTATTTTCTTGTTACGATGATTTTCAACTTCACTCTAAAATTCTTTGAACTTTTCAAATGTTTTAGACTTATGTTTCATTAAGTAGATATACCCATATCTGCTTAAATCATCTGTGAAGGTGAGAAAATAACGATATCCGCCACGAGCTTCAACATTCATTGGACCACATACATCTGTATGTATGATTTCCAACAAATATGTTGCTCTCTCCATAGTACCGGAGAACGGCGTTTTAGTCATCTTGCCCATGAGGCATGGTTCGCAAGTACCAAGTGATTCATAATCAAGTGGTTCCAAAAGTCCATCAGTATGGAGTTTCTTCATGCGCTTTACACCGACATGACCTAAACGGCAGTGCCACAAATAAGTTGCACTATCATTATCAACTCTGCATCTTTTGGCTTCAACATTATGAATATGTGTATCACTGCTATCGAGATTCATCAAAAATAGACCACTCTTCAAGGGTGCATGACCATAAAAGATATTACTCATATAAATAGAACAACCATTATTCTCTGATTTAAATGAATAACCGTCTCGCATCAAACAAGATCCAGATATAATGTTCATGCTCAACGCTGGCACCAAATACCAATTATTTAGGTCTAATACTAATCCCGATGGTAGATGTAGAGGTAGCGTGCCGACCGCGATCACATCGACTTTGGAACCATTTCCCATGCGCATCGTCACCTTGTCCTTCGCCAGTGTTCGCTTAATCCGTAGTCCCTGTTTCGAGTTGCAAATATTAGCAACAGAACCAGTATCAAATACCCAGGTGCTACTGCGAGCTCTAGTAAGGTACACATCAATAACATGTATATCACATATACCTTTGTTCACCTTGCCATCCTTGTTATCCGCCAAATACTTGGGGCAGTTCCGCTTCCAGTGACCAGTCTGCTTGCAGTAGAAGCACTCAGTTTCAGGCTTAGGTCCAGACTTGGGTTTCTTCTCCTGAGCAGCAACTTGCTTGCTGTTCTTCTTGAAGTTCCCCTTCTTCTTCCCCTTGCCCTTTTTCTTGAAACTAGTGGTCTTGTTGACCATCAACACTTGATGCTCCTTCTTGATTTCTACCTCCGCAACTTTTAGCATTGCGAAGAGCTCGGGAATTGTCTTATCCATCACTTGCATATTATAGTTCATCATGAAGCTCTTGTAGCTAGGTGGAAGTGATTGGAGAATTCTATCAATGACGCAATCATCCAGAAGATTAACTCCCAGTTGAATCAAGTGATTATTATACCCAGACATTTTGGGTATATGCTCACTGACAGAACTGTTCTCCTCCATCTTGCAGCTATAGAACTTATTGGAGACTTCATATCTCTCAATCCGGGCATTTTCTTGAAATATTAGCTTCAACTCCTGGAACATCTCATGTGCTCCATGACGTTTAAAACGTCGCTGAAGACCCGGTTCTAAGCCGTAAAGCATGGCACATTGAACTATTGAGTAGTCATCAGCTTTGCTCTGCCAGACCCGGTGCTTCCAGGATGTAATTCTTCTGTGCAGCAATGAGGATAATCCTCAAGTTACAGACCCAGTCCGTATAATTGCTACCATCATCTTTCAACTTTGCTTTCTCAAGGAACGCATTAAAATTCAAAGGAACAACAGCACGGGCCATCTATCTACAATCAAACATAAACAAGCAAGATACTATCAGGTACTAAGTTCATGATAAATTTAAGTTCAATTAATCATATTACTTAAGAACTCCCACTTAGAAAGACAACCCTCTAATCTTCTAAGTGATCACGTGATCCAAATCAACTAAACCATAACCGATCATCACGTGAAATGGAGTAGTTTTCAATGGTGAACATAACTATGTTGATCATATCTACTATATGATTCACGCTCGACCTTTCGGTCTCGGTGTTCCGAGGCCATATCTGCATATGCTAGGCTCGTCAAGTTTAACCTGAGTATTCTGCGTGTGCAAAACTGGCTTGCACCCGTTGTAGATGGACATAGAGCTTATCACACCCGATCATCACGTGGTGTCTGGGCACGACGAACTTTGACAACGGTGCATACTCAGGGAGAACACTTTTATCTTGAAATTTAGTGAGAGATCATCTTATAATGCTACCGTCAATCAAAGCAAGATAAGATGCATAAAAGATAAACATCACATGCAATCAATATAAGTGATATGATATGGCCATCATCATCTTGTGCTTGTGATCTCCATCTCCGAAGCATCTTCATGATCACCATCAACACCGGCGCGACACCTTGATCTCCATCGTAGCATCATTGTCATCTCGCTAATCTTATGCTTCTACGACTATCACTACCGCTTAGTGATAAAGTAAAGCATTACAGGGCGATTGCATTGCATACAATAAAGCGACAACCATATGGCTCCTGCTAGTTGCCGATAACTTGGTTACAAAACATGATCATCTCATACAATAAAATCTAGCATCATGCCTTGACCATATCACATCACAACATGCCCTGCAAAAACAAGTTAGACATCCTCTACTTTGTTTGTTGCAAGTTTTACGTGGCTGCTACGGGCTTAGCAAGAACCAATCTTACCTACGCATCAAAAACCACAACGATAGTTTGTCAAGTTGGTGCTGTTTTAACCTTCGCAAGGACCGGGCGTAGCCACACTCGGTTCAACTAAAGTTGGAGAAACTGACACCCGCAAGCCACCTGTGTGCAAAGCACGTCGGTAGAACCAGTCTCGCGTAAGTGTACGCATAATGTCGGTCTGGGCCGCTTCATCCAACAATACCGCCGAGCCAAACTATGACATGCTGGTAAGAAGTATGACTTATATCGCCCACAACTCACTTGTGTTCTACTCATGCATATAACCTCAACACATAAAACCTAGGCTCGGATGCCACTGTTGGGGAACGTAGTAATTTCAAAAAATTTCCTACGCACACAAAAGATCATGGTGATGCACATCAACGAGAGGGGAGAGTGTTGTCTACGTACCCTCGTAGACCGGAAGCGGAAGCGTTATAACAACGCGGTTGATGTAGTCGTATGTCTTCACGACCCGACCGATCAAGCACCGAAACTACGGCACCTCCGAGTTTTTGCACACGTTCAGCTCGATGACGATCCCCGGACTCCGATCCAGCAAAGTGTCGGGGATGAGTTCCGTCAACACGACGGCGTGGTGACGATCTTGATGTTCTACCATCGCAGGGCTTCGCCTAAGCACCGCTACAATATTATCGAGGATTATGGTGGAGGGGGGCACCGCACACGGCTAAGAGATCAATGATCAATTGTTGTGTCTCTGGGGTGCCCCCTTGCACCCGCATATAAAGGAGTGGAGGAGGGGGCCGGCCAAGGAGGGTGGCGCGCCCAAGGGGGGGAGTCCAACTCCCACCGGGAGTAGGACTCCCCTTTTTCCTATTAGGAGTAGGAGAGGGAAGGAAGAGGAAGGAGGGAGGAAGGAAAGGGGGGGCCGGCCCCCCTCCCAATTCTAATTGGGCTTGGGGGGGGCGCCCCCTCCCTTGCTCCTTTCCCCTCCTTTCCACTAAGGCCCAATAAGGCCCATATACCTCCCGGGGGGTTCCGATAACCTCCCGGTGATCCGGTATTGTCCCAATCTTACCCGGAACCTTTCCGGTGTCCAAATATAGTCGTCTAATATATTGATCTTTATGTCTCAACCATTTCAAGACTCCTCGTCAAGTCCGCGATCACATCCGGGACTCCGAACAACCTTCGGTACATCAAAATATATAAACTCATAATGAAACTGTCATCGTAACGTTAAGCGTGCAGACCCTACGGGTTCGAGAACAATGTAGACATGACCGAGAGACGTCTCCGGTCAATAACCAATAGCGGAACCTGGATGCTCATATTGGCTCCTACATATTCTACGAAGATCTTTATCGGTCAGACCGCATAACAACATACGTTGTTCCCTTTCTCATCAGTATGTTACTTGCCCGAGATTCGATCGCCGGTATCTAAATACCTAGTTCAATCTCGTTACCGACAAGTCTCTTTACTCGTTCCGTAATACATCATCTTGCAACTAACTTATTAGTTGCACTGCTTGGAAGGCTTAAGTGATGTGTATTACCGAGAGGGCCCAGAGATACCTCTCCGACAATCGGAGCGACAAATCCTAATCTCGAAATACGCCAACCCAACATGTACCTTTGGAGACACCTGTAGAGCACCTTTATAATCACCTAGTTACATTGTGACGTTTGGTAGCACACAAAGTGTTCCTCCGGTAAATGGGAGTTGCATAATCTCATAGTCATAGGAACATGTATAAGTGAAAGTGCGTTATATCGACTAGAGGGGGGGGTGAATAGGCGATTTTTATGAAAGTCTTCAAAACGTGGAAGTTATGAAGACAAACGATAGAAGTAAACCTATTACCATGCAGCGGAAGGTAGACTACACTAGGCAAGCCATAGTCAAGTATTAAATGAAGTGAAAGCACAATGACTTAATAGCAGCAATGTAGTAAGGATCGGGTAGGAAGATATTATGAAGCCATACAGAACATGCAGTCACTCAGTGAAGACAAAAGATAGTGCAAACATACAATGACTTCACAAGGAGCAACAGTAAGTAAAGGGAAGGGAAGATGAAACCAGTGACTCGTTAAAGACAATGATTTGTTGGACCAGTTCCAGTTGCTGTGACAACTGTACGTCTGGTTGGGGCGGCTAGGTATTTAAACCTTAGGACACACAGTCCCGGACAACCAGTCCTAAACACGCAGCTCAGGACACCCAGTCCTCACCGTATTCCCCTTGAGCTAAGGTCACACAGACCTCGCCCAATCACTCTGGTAAGTCTTCAAGGTAGACTCCCAAACCTTCACAGACTTTGTTCACCGGCAATCCACAATGTCTCTTGGATGCTCAGAACGCGGCGCCTA
This sequence comes from Triticum urartu, assembly GCF_003073215.2. Classification (NCBI taxonomy): domain Eukaryota; kingdom Viridiplantae; phylum Streptophyta; class Magnoliopsida; order Poales; family Poaceae; genus Triticum; species Triticum urartu. Next base: position 144,224,415 of record NC_053023.1, read on the forward strand.
ACCGGCTGGAGGATGCACAGTCCTCAAATGTAATAAGTCTTCAGATCACACAGACAAGAAGAGTTAAGTGATACCCAATTCTCTCTGGCTCTGGGTAGTTAGGGCTTTATCCTCGCAAGGAATTCTCTCTCAAAGGCTTCGAGGTGGGTTGCTCTGAAACGGCAAAAGCCGTACTCTCAATCTGAGCAACCAACCATTTATGGTTGTGGGGGGTGGGCTATTTATAGCCACTTGGCAACCCGACCTGATTTGTCCGAAATGACCCTGGGTCACTAAGGAACTGACACGTGTTCCAACGGTCAGATTTCAAACTCACACGGCAACTTTACTTGGGCTACAAGCAAAGCTGACTTGTCTGACTCTGGACAAGATTCGCTCTCATAGTCTTCACTCGAAGACATAGTGAAAGTGCGTTATATCGACTAGAGGGGGGGGTGAATAGGCGATTTTTATGAAAGTCTTCAAAACGTGGAAGTTATGAAGACAAACAGTGAAGATTATGCCTATTACTATGCAGCGGAAGTTAGATTACACTAGGCAAGCCATGGTCAAGTATTCAATAGAGTGAAAGCACAAAGACAAACAACTGCAGTGTAATAAGGATCAGGTAGGAAGAAGTTATGAAGCCAAACAGATCATACATTCACGTTGTGAAGACAAAAGATAGAGCAAGCATGCAATGGCTTCACAATGAGTAACAGTAAGAAAAAGGAAGTGAAGATGAAACCAGTGACTCGTTGAAGAGAATGATATGTTGGACCAGTTCCAGTTGCTGTGACAACTGTACGTCTGGTTGGAGCGGCTAGGTATTTAAACCTTAGGACACATAGTGCCGGACACCCAGTCCTGAACACACAGTTCAGGACACCAAGTCCTCACCGTATTCTCCTTGAGCTAAGGTCACTTAGTCCTCGCCCAATCACTCTGGTAAGTCTTCAAGGTAGGCTCCCAAACCTTCACAAACTTCGTTCACTGGCAATCCACAATGTCTCTTGGATGCTCTGAACGCGACGCCTAACCGTCTGGAGGATTCACAGTCCTCAAGTGTAATAAGTCTTCAGATCACACAGACAAGAAGACTTAAGTGATGCCCAATTTACTCTGGCTCTGGGTGGTTAGGGCTTTTCTCCTCGCTAGGAATTTTCTCTCAAAGGCTTCGAGGTGGGTTGCTCTCAAATGACAAAAGCCGTGCAGTGAAATCTGAGCAGCCAACCAGTTATGGTTGTAGGGGGTGGGCTATTTATAGCCACTTGGCAACCCGACCTGATTTGTCCGAAATGACCCTGAGTCACTAAGGAACTGACACGTGTCGCAACGGTCAGATTTCAAACTCTCATGGCAACTTTACTTGGGCTACAAGCAAAGCTGACTTGTCCGGCTCTGGACAAGATTCGCTCTCATTGTCTTCACTCGAAGACATAGGTTTTTGGATTAGGCATCGCTTCAGTCATTCTGACTGGTTCTCCTGGACCCCACTTAACAGTACGGTGGTTCCTACGACTCAACACAAAAGAAAAAGAACTACGAAAGATCTAAGTCTTCGAGCTCCATAGGCTTCATAACGTGTCTTCTTTTGTCATAGTCTTCAATGTGAATATCTTCATATACCACCTTTGGCTTCAATGTCTTCATACATTTTTGGGGGTCATCTCTGGTAGTAAAACCGAATCAATGAGGGACTTCTACCCGTGTTATCCTGCAATTCTCACAAACACATTAGTCCCTCAACTAGGTTTGTCGTCAATTCTCCAAAACCAACTAGGGGTGGCACTAGATGCACTTACAATCTCCCCCTTTTTGGTGATTGATGACAAACTAGTTGAAGTTTTCAACGGGGAATATAGTCTGTGAAATTGTAAAGGATAAGGAATTGTCTTCATAAGTTGCAAGGGCTCCCCCTGAAGATGTGCATATGAGTTAATTTTCTTTTGGAATGCAAATGCACATGGCAGGTTGTACTTGGAGATCCACTTCAGCTTATGATGACAATCCACTATGCATGTGAAAGTATATGAAGATAATGACATGCATAATGGAAAATGGACGTCTGTGGAATGAGATAAGTGCGGAATTTATCGTCGCACATGCGGAATTTATCTTCGCAAAAATAGGGTGGCAAACAAGTAGCAGACGACCATCTGGTTTAAGTGTTACAACTCATAAGAACCAAATGAAGCAAAAACGAGAGTTGTAAGCACGAAGCAGAATATAGCAAACCATAAAGCACACGCCCATAAGGACCCGCTTGAAGACTATCAACTCATATGCTTATCCCCCTTTTGTCAGCGAGGACCAAAAAGGTTTGAAGACATAGAGTGTCTACTCGGTCTCAGGAGCAGCAGGGTCGTTGGAGGTGTTTGGCGGTGCAGAAAAGCTTGGAGGTGCTGAAGCAGGTGGCGGTGATGTAGCATCGTCTTCTTCATCAATAATTCTGGCAGTGACTGTGGCAGCAGATGAAGAAAACTCAGAGTCTTCAAGTGAGGGTGTGTTTCGCATCATAGCCCTTCTAGGAGGTGTGGTGTCAAACTTGAAACGCTCTGTGAAGCCATCCTCTTCAAGTTCAGCTTCAGTACATATCATTGAGAGCCCTTTCCATGTACGACGACAGGTTTCATGAGTGACGAAGGCATTCTTGGTGGCAAGGTTTCGAAGACGATTGACATCCACCAAGAGGCTTTTCATCTGACGCTTTAGCCAGTCGTGATGCCTATCTTGTTTTTGATGAAGGGCTACAAGAAGCTCTCGGTCAGTGAGAACACGAGCGCGCTTCTTGGGTCTTGAAGCAGTTGCACTATCAGTGGCTTCAGTTGAAGCAGCGTGTGGCGCACGTGTAGTGCTAGCCAAAGGATACACCCTGGAGATGGCTTCAACACCTTCATCATTCTGAGTGAAGCTCTGGTGTTCTGCATTCTGAAGACTTATTGGTTGCTTGGCAGGCTCAGGATATATAGCTTCGGCAGAGGTATCCACATCTGGCAAGAAGATCCGATGATTTCGGGCTGAGGGCTGATACGAGATGGCAGAGTGCAGTTTGATCAGCCTCATCACCCAAGGAGCATAGAACTTCAAACCAAATAAATCTGAGCCTGACGCTGCAAGTTGGCGTATGAAGAAATCCTGTGCGTTGAAGCATTTGCCATGAAGGATACAGAATATCATAGTCTTCATTGCACCCTCGATCTTGGCATTTGGAGAGTGCCCTTTAATAGGCCAGAGAGTCTGCCGGATGATGTGATATATGGTCTTGGGCAGGAACTCAAAATCTTCAACGAAGAACTCTGTTGGATAAGGAGCATCATGGGGCAATGGCTTCATCATTGAGAGCATCTGACTCATATTTGGTTCAGGTCTCTGGAATAAGCTCTCAATAGCTTCAGCATGTAGTTGACAGCCTTCCTCGAATAATTCGCCAGGAGTGGGCAGGCCGGTGAGCTCAATGATATCAAATGCATTGGCTTCATGATGGACATTGCCAGTCATCCACTCCAGGACCCAAGTCTTCGGATCTCTGTTGTATCCTTTAATGTGGAGGGTGGCATAGAACTGAAGCAGAAGCTCTTCATTCCAGCGCTCTTCATCAATGACAAACTGCAACAGACCCACTTGCTTAAAGCAATCCAAAGCTTCCTCTAGACATGGCAGACCAGCAATGGCTTCAACCTCAAGGCGCTTGTGCGGGAAGATGCGACCTTGGTTGTATAGGATGCTTGAGTAGTAGCTGCGCTGAGGATAGCTCCAGAACCTATCTGATACAATCCTTTCCCTTGAATAGGGGTTCTTGGAGCTGTTGAAAAATGTATTGTCTGCCTTGAAGCTATTGATATCAAAGGAGCCAGGTGCTAATGCAGGACCTGGGAACCTTGGAAGCCTTGGGACCGGCTTCTGGACATGAGGCCTATGCTTAACATGATAATCAAATTGAGGACCAGTAGTAGACTCAGGAACAGAAGTGTCTGGATCAGTAGCTTCGCTGTCTGCTGAAGCTTTTGGTGAGGAGGGCTCCACATTTGCTTCAGTGTGTGTTGTGGCAGCCTCATTTTCAGCCGCCACTTGTGTAGTTGGAGGGACAAACTCAGGCACGTTCTCCTGGAGAACTTCGTCTTGATGGAGCGGGGGAGTGGGTTCTGGTGGTGCTTCTTCATTGTCTTCGGCTGATGCAGCCGGAATTTCTTCAGTATAGACTTGAGGCCTTGGACCTTTGCGAAGCCTGCGGAATGCAGACGACGCCTGTGGGGTTGGAGTGGGCTGGGCCTCAATGTCTTCTTCCTCTTGAGGGCGATCCGCCCATGACGCATCTTGTGCAATTGGCGTCAGAGGACGACCAATGCTGATGAGTTCGCTTGTTTCAAGCTGAGGAAGGGCTGCATCATCTTGCACATTGTCCTGGTGACCAATGTCTTCAGCAGCTATGGGGTCGGCTGCTGGAATATCTTCAGCTTCAGGAGCCTCTGTGGGAGCAGGCTCATGAACTGTCAGTTGTCTTTCTGCATTGGGGTGAACCATAGAGAGGGGTTCAACCATCAAGGGCTCTGTGGGAGCAGCCCGAGATTTCTTGATCTTTTCTCTTCTTGCTGGGGGCAGTAGGAGAGGCTTCAGAGCTTTTCCTTTTCCTTGCTTCAGCCTCAGCAGTTCTTGTCTTCTTTAGCTCTGAAGCTGTTGACCGGCTCTTTGGCTTCGAGCCAGTCGTTGCAGTTGGGAAGACAATTGGAACCGCTTCTTGCCTAGATGCCTCTGGTTCAGCCATAGCAGACTTCTTCTTCTTCTTCGCGGCCATCTTGGGGTCAATGCCTGGACGCCCAAGTGCCTTGCGCTTTTCAGCCTCATTGTAGGCTTGTACACATCTTTCCGCCAGAGACTTCATCCGCTCACGTGAGCCCTGAGCTTCGGCACGCTTCTTCAGAAATTTTTCTTTGAGCTCATGCAACATGGCCTTGAAGCTCTTCACTTCTTGCACGCTGAGCTTGGCCATATGCTTCTTGAACTGAGCCTTTTCATGATCAATTTTCTGCTTCAGTTCAACTATGCGCTGGGCAATAGCAAGTTCTGAAGCAATAGCGCCTTGGAATGCGACGCTGAGGCCAACGGGCAGCTGCAGATCTTCGAAGCTGATGTCTGGTGAGGCAAACCATTCGTCGATGAAGTTGTGGATGATGGCAACATCAAAGAGAGGCAAATTGTTGAAGATTTCAGCTGCTTCTTTGCTTTTGATAAGCTGCTCTAGAGCGTCATCTCCAAGATCTTCATCGCTTGATAGATCAATGGCTTCGCTGCGCAGAACAGCAGCAGCAGTGAGCTCTTTGCCGGTGTGTTGCTGGGGCACCTTTTCCTTCTGGGGCTTGGAGACGTGGGATACGTCTTCAGACTGCACACTGACTTCAGGAGGTGTAGTTTTCAATGGCTTCGCCCTTGAGATTTTTGACGAAGGGGCCGGCTTTGAAGCTTTTGGCTTCTTCGACTGCTTTGGCTTCGGTACAGCAGGAGCTTCATCAGACTCAGAGTCAGCTGGAGGGTCATTCACGGCAGTCCCTTGGACTAAAATGTGGGTGATGAGGCCCTCAAGGTTGGCAAATGGACCGATGATATTGGGTTCGGCGTCGCGTGTGCCATCTGCCCTTGGTGCGGATGGACCAGGGTTGAAGTCTAACCCAAATTTCTTCTTGTTCAGCTTCGCTGATTGTTGAGCAAACTGGAAGTTGCGCTTGAACAGATTGTCGTCACGACACTAGAGTAGTGACGACGGATGTGCATCATCAGGCTGTGGTCCTCGGACCATGCATGGGTAGAAGCCTTGAGCAATGGCTTCATCTCTGGTCCTGGGTAGGAGATTCTTGAAACGGATGTCCCCCCATGGTCTCCTGATGGCACTTTTCTCAGCATACTCCTCGATGACGAAGCGGTATTTGAACCATTGTTCTGCCCAATAGCGTCGAATCCATTGGATTCGAGTCTTGCGCTGCCCATAGTTCTCTTCAGGATCTGTTTTATACATTTCTGCCAGGTCTTCAGGCAGATCTTTGGAAGTTCCTTCACGTCTCTGTTTGCCCCCTTTCCTTGCTGCTGCTTCTGAAGCCATAAACTTTAACTTGAAAGGCTTCAAAACTTTCAAAGGCTTCAAAGGCTTTCTTTTACTGGACCAACAGGAACTGGCTTCAGGAGAGTTTATGTGATGCTGTAGGAATTCTGCAAATGAATGCAGACTATGAGAACCGAAGGATTCTCCCACGGACATGTACCTGTGACAGCATTAAGGTGCGAGGGTAGGGGAAGAGGTCATATGCATTCTTAGAAGGTTTTGAAGATTAATCAGTTTAGAAGACATTGACCTCATCGTGCGAAGACATTCACTCATAGATAAGAAGTTGGTTCCAGATTTGTACGTACCCACAGATCAGTACAAGTGAGGAATCTAACTACTTCATGAAGCACAAGTGAATATACTAGGCATGTTATGAGATGCAGATTGAGAGATCTATCTTATGTGAAGAGAAACTTCTTATGGTAGAAAGTGACAGAACCATGAGATCAAAAGAGGCTGTAAAAAGAAGTTTTATTTACCACACTTGGAACTGCTAGACGGAAGTGAGAGATGATGCCGAGCAGTTCAGTCCTCCGTGCCCTAACTTGGCGACGGAAGACACCTACGGCGACGGCGGAGAGGACGATGTCCGCGAAAGGCGTGAAGACGGCGTCAGAGAGGTTGCGGCAGCGAAGCGCTTCGTCGCCGGCGTCGTCGAGAGCTAGCGGCGGCGCTAGGGTTCGTGCGAGGGTGGAAGAAGGAGATAATGACTGCGGTAAGTGTGAACTTATAGGCGCAGGGGCGGCACTGCGCTATTACTCAGGTGCCCCTGGCGATTCGCATTTGAGTAGTACGTGGCCATCATGCGGTATTTTGGGGGCAGTTCCACATCCCACGCACGCCTGGATTGTCGGGCGGTCGTTCCTACTTCTCCGGATTTTATGTGGAGGAATGAGCATTGAAAACGGACTTTATGGTTGTCTCTTTATCTTCTGCTGACAAGGACGCAGTGAAGACATTCGACAGTTTCAATAGAATGCATATGACTTGGAGAGATAGAATTTGAGATAGAAAGCATAGGGAGATTAGGCTCCGATCACATTCACTTAGTTCAAAAGATTCAACACGGAGACATAGCTATAAGTGAATGCTGTAGAGGACAGAACACTAGCATATATATATCTATACAATCAACGTAATGAAGATAATCATGAAGACATGTTCGAAGCCAAACCAAATGTGAAGATAACCAAATGTGAAGATATTGCAAGGTAACGCCATGAGTGAAACACTTCAAAGTAGAACGTTTGGTGGTGGCGTTACCCACCGTATAGGAAGCATTAGACCCAGACACGGCGCACAATTATCGTGGCGCTCCGAAGTCAAATTCCACATTAATGTATTCACACTTAGAATGTATGTCTTCATTGATTGAATATATACTTTACTTTGTGTGTTGCACATCTAAGTCATCAATATGCATAAGTGTTAGGATGTGTGCCTGATCACAGGACATTTGAGGATTCCAGGATATTTAGCTCACACCGTAACTTGCAAAATCTCCTCTCATCCAAGGGCTTGGTGAAGATATCTGCCAATTGCTCTTCAGTGTTGACGTGTATGATATCAATATCTTCCTTCACAACATGATCTCTGAGAAAGTGATGACGAATTTCAATGTGCTTTGTCTTCGAGTGCTGAACTGGGTTGTTGGCGATCTTGATGGCGCTTTCGTTGTCGCAGTAAAGTGGCACTTGCTTCAGATGAATGCCATAGTCCTTGAGTGTTTGCTTCATCCACAGAAGCTGAGCGCAGCAAGATCCAGCAGCAATGTATTCAGATTCAGCAGTGGAGAGAGATACACAGTTCTGCTTCTTTGAAGACCAACATACAAGTGATCGTCCCAGAAAGTGACATGTGCCTGATGTAGACTTGCGATCAACTTTGTCACCAGCATAATCAGCATCCGAGAATCCAACCAGATCAAACTCTGAGCCCTTTGGATACCATAATCCTAGAGTTGGGGTGTGAGCCAAATATCGAAGAATTTGCTTCACAGCTAAGTGATGCGACTCCTTTGGTGCCGCTCGAAATCGAGCACACATGCAAACACTAAGCATAATATCTGGCCTAGATGCACATAGATAAAGTAAAGAACCAATAATGGAGCGGTATACCTTTTGATCGAACTCTTTACCATTGTCGTCGGGACCCAGATGATGTTTGGCTGGCATTGGTGTTGTGAAGCCTTTGTAGTCTTGCATACCGAACTTCTTTAGGCAATCTTTGAGATACTTCTCTTGAGATATGAAGATGCCGTTGCGTTGTTGTCGTATTTGAAGACCGAGGAAGAACTTCAGCTCTCCCATCGTGGACATCTGATATTGCTCTTGCATCATATATCCAAACTCTTCACTGTACTTCTGATTGGTTGAGTCGAAGATAATGTCATCCACATATATTTGGCACACAAACAGTTCACCATCATATGTCTTCGTGAAGAGAGTGGGGTCTAGGGAACCAGGTATGAAGCCTTTGCTCTTCAGGAAGTATTTGAGTGTGTCATACCAGGCTCGAGGGGCTTGTTTGAGGCCATACAGTGCCTTGTTGAGCTTGTATACCATGTCAGGATGTTTTGGATCTTCAAAGCCAGGCGGTTGTGCAACATACACTTCTTCTTCAATCTTGCCATTGAGAAAAGCACTCTTCACATCCATTTGATATAGAAGTATGTTGTGATGATTTGCATAGGCCAGCATTATGCGTATGGCTTCAAGTCTAGACACAGGAGCAAATGTTTCATCGAAGTCAATGCCTTCCACTTGAGTATATCCTTGAGCAACGAGACGAGCTTTGTTTCTGACAACTTGACCATGCTCATCTTGTTTGTTGCAGTATATCCATTTGGTGCCTATTATGTTGTGCTTTCGTGGATTAGGACGCTTGACCAGTTCCCATACATTATTCAGCTCAAACTGTTGAAGCTCTTCTTGCATAGCTTGAATCCATTCAGGTTCCATGAAGGCTTCTTCAACTTTCTTGGGTTCTGATATTGAGACGAATGCGAAGTGCCCACAAAAATTTGTTAGCTGAGTTGCCCTTGAACGAGTGAGTGGACTAGGTGCATTGATGCTGTCAATTATTCTTTCAATCTGCACTTCATTGGCAACGCAAGGATGTACAGGGCGAAGACTTTGCTCTTGCTGATCATTGTCGTTGTTAGAAGGAATGTCTTCAGGCTGAGCATTGTCTTCATGTTGATCAGGTGCTAAGATGATAAGTTCTTCTTCAGGATGAGCTTCAGAAGGTATAATTTCTCCAGTTCCCATTAGCTTGATTGATTCACTGGATGGAACTTCATCTAGCACATTTGGCAGTTTCTCTCTTTGTGAACCATTGGTCTCATCGAACCGCACATCCACTGTTTCAACCACTTTGTAATGAAAGAGATTGAAGACTCTGTAGGAGTGTGAATCCTTTCCATATCCAAGCATAAAACCCTCATGTGCTTTTGGTGCAAACTTTGAGGTGTGATGTGGGTCCTTGATCCAGCACCTTGCGCTAAATACTCTGAAGTAACTGACATTTGGCTTCTTGCCAGTAAGGAGCTCATAAGATGTCTTGTTTAGAAGCTTGTGAAGATAAACACGGTTGATTGTATGGCATGAAGTATCAATGGCTTCAGGCCAGAATTTTCTTGGGGTCTTGTATTCATCTAGCATCATTCTGGCCATCTCAATGAGTGTTCTGTTCTTGCGTTCGACGACGCCATTCTGCTGTGGCGTGTACGGGGCTGAGAATTCATGTGTGATGCCCAAGGTATCAAGATATGTATCAAGGCCAGTGTTCTTGAATTCAGTGCCATTGTCACTTCTGATGTGCTTTATCTTGGCGCCAAAATTGTTCATAGCTCGATTGGCGAAGCGTGTGAAGACATCCTGCACTTCAGTCTTGTAAAGGATTATGTGTACCCAAGTATATCTAGAGTAATCATCAACAATGACAAAGCCATAGAGGCAAGCAGTAGTAGTAAAAGTTGAGTAGTGAGTGGGACCGAAAAGATCCATGTGGAGCAGTTCGAAGGGTTGAGTAGTAGTCATGATTGTCTTCGAAGGATGCTTTGCCCTTGTCATCTTCCCTGCTTCACAGGCACCGCATAAGTGATCTTTCTTAAACTTGACGCCCTCGATGCCTATGACATGCTTCTTCTTCGCAAGGGTGTGGAGGTTCCTCATGCCAGCATGCCCAAGCCTTCGATGCCAAAGCTAGCATTCTGAAGCTTTTGCAAGAAGACATACTGCAAGTTGTGGCCCTGCTGAGAAATCTACCACATACAAATCATCTTTCCGATACCCTTCAAACACTAGATACTTGTCAGATTCCATTAGTACTAGGCAACGATATTTTCCAAACATTACGATCATGTTCAAATCGCAAAGCATTGAGACAGACATTAAGTTGAAGCCAAGGGATTCAACAAGCATGACTTTATCCATGTGTTGATCCTTTGAGATTGCAACTCTACCTAGACCCAATACCTTAATTTTACCAGTGTCAGCAAATGTGATGTGGCTCTTGTCGGATGGACGTAAGTTTGAGTCCATAAGAAGGCTTCTTTTGCCAGTCATGTGATTTGTGCATCCACTGTCAATAATCCATTCTGAAGACTTTGAAGACGCTGGTGTCGTACCCTACAGTGTAGTTAGGGGGATAGGCTTCACGAAGAGAATTGTGAAGCAAAAACATTTGACGAACCAGTGGGTTATGAAAACTTAGATCCAGATTAGGACTAATAGGGAGAGTAGCATGCGATTCAGGAACGAAGTACATAATGATGCCATTCGGGCATTTTATCTTGCGCCCTACAAGATTTTTAAGGTCCCCGGCAATAGCATCAGAAGATTTTGTTTTTCTGCTGGAGACCTTTCCCTACAAAAGAGAGTTAAGCTTTCTTAACCACCCACATCTTCAAGGGTGGCTTAGAAGCAATAAGTCTACGTGCAGCATCTGAGAATTTTGGCTTTGAAGCCTTAGCAAACAGTCTTGCAGGTGGACAATAATACTCATAGGAATAAGCAGAATAATTTTTGGTCATATGAACATGACGGTTCGATGAACCGCTCTCATATTCATATGCCTGAGTATGGTTTCCCTGCAAAACATTTGCGTTAGTGTGACTCAGGTGAGTCCTCTGATTGTATGAAGCCTTTGGACCGTATGAAGCCTTTGGTCTGAGGTTTGTCTTCTTCAAGTGAGGTGTCATGAAGACATTCACAGGAAGATTTTACAGACACTTTTTCGGAACCCAGATCTTCTTCATAGGCGGTCCATTCCTGCAGTTAGTACCAATGTTCCTGGCAAACACTTCACCATTCTGATTCTTAAACAGTTTATAGTTTGCATCAAAGGATTCATCAATGATAATGGGGTTAGCACAAGTGAAGCCAGATATATTGGATGGATCTGCTGAAAGTTCCTTTGCAGCAACCCATGTGGTTTTGGGGTACTGCTCAGGTTTCCAGTAAGAGCCATCTGCATTTATTTTCCTTGCGAACCCAACACCCTCTTTCCTAGGGTTTCGATTCAGAATCTGCTTCTTGAGGGCATCACATAATGTCTGATGTCCTTTAAGACTTTTGTACATCCCTGTTTCAAGCAATGTCTTCAACCTAGCATTCTCATCAGCAATAGCAGTGGTATCCTCAGCAGAGGGGTTAGTTACCACATCAACATTTGAAGATATTGCAACAGCAGTAGCAGTGGAACATTCAGCAACAGAAGTAGCATTATCACAATCAATGCATTTAAGACATGGTGGTTCAAATCCTTCCTGAGCGGAACTGATCTGTTCGGCGCGAAGTGACTCGTTTTCCTTTTGAAGATCTTCATGAGCCGCTCTCAATTTCTCAAGTTCTTGCTTCCTTTGAAGATAATCATAGGAAAGCTTTTCATGAGTTGTTGAGAGAGTATCAAGACGATCTTCAAGTTCCTGATACTTAACGTGAAGGTTTTTTATGTCTTCAATTAAGGATTCAGATCGAGTCATTTCAGCACCCAACAGATCATCGCTTCTGTCTAACAGTTTTTGAATATGTTCCATAGCTTTCTGTTGTTCAGTTGCAATTTTAGCAAGTGTTTTGTAGCTGGGTTTTGAATCACAGTCAGAGTCATCGTCACTAGATGTTTGATAGCGAGTAGTGCATGTGTTTACCTTGGCACCGCGTGCCATGAAGCAGTAGGTAGGAGTGGAGTCATTCTTGTCATTTGCGTCGGTGTCGGTGATGCAGTCATTGTCTTCAGTGTTGAAGATGGACTTGGCGACGTATGCTGTAGCCAGACTCGCAATGCCAGAATCAGACTCCTCCTCAGACTCCACCTCTGCATCCTTAGAAGCGGACTCCTCCTCTGAATCCATTTCCTTGCCAACAAACGCACGTGCTTTGCTAGATGAGCTCTTCTTGTGTGATGAAGACTTTGAGGAAGACTTGGAAGAAGACTTTGAGTATTTCTTCTTCTTCTTGTCGTCAGAATCATATTCCTTGCTCTTCTTCTTCCTTCTGTTCTCATTGTCCCACTGTGGACACTCAGAGATGAAGTGTCCAGTTTTCTTCTTGTAGTCATGAGCAGAAGCTTCATCATTCCTTGAGCTTGATCGTGAAGATTTTCTGAAGCCTTTCTTCTTGGTGAATTTTTGGAACTTCTTCACTAGCATTGCAAGTTCCCTTCCAATGTCTTCAGGATCATCAGAACTGCTGTCAGATTCTTCTTCAGATGAGGAAACAGCTTTTGCCTTCAAGGCACGAGTTCGCCCATAGTTTGGACCGTAGATATCTCTTTTCTCAGAAAGCTGAAACTCATGTGTGTTGAGCCTCTCAAGTATGTCAGACGGATCAAGTGTCTTGAAATCAGGACGTTCTTGAATCATCAGGGCTAGGATGTCAAACGAACTATCAAGTGATCTCAGCAGTGTCTTGACGACTTCATGTTTGGTGATCTCAGTGGCGCCGAGGGCTTGAAGCTCATTTGTGATGTCAGTGAGCCGGTCAAATGTGTGCTGGACATTCTCATTGTCATTTCGCTTGAAGCGGTTGAAGAGGTTGCGAAGAACACTGATTCTTTGATCTCTCTGGGTTGAGACGCCTTCATTGACCTTGGAGAGCCAGTCCCATACCAGCTTGGATGTCTTCAAGGCACTCACACGGCCATACTGTCCTTTTGTCAGATGACCACAGATGATATTTTTGGCAGTAGAGTCCAGTTGAGTGAACTTCTTGACATTAGCAGCAGTGACACCTTCTCCAGCCTTGGGAACGCCGTTCTCGACGACATACCATAGGTCGACGTCAACGGCTTCAAGATGCATGCGCATCTTATTCTTCCAGTAGGGATATTCAGTTCCATCGAAGACGGGGCACGCAGCGGAGACTTTGATTATCCCTGCAGTCGACATAGCTAAAACTCTAGGTGGTTAAACTGAATCACACAGAACAAGGGAGGACCTTGCTCTGATACCAATTGAAAGTGCATTATATCGACTAGAGGGGGGGTGAATAGGCGATTTTTATGAAAGTCTTCAAAACATGGAAGTTATGAAGACAAACAGTGAAGATTATGCCTATTACTATGCAGCGGAAGTTAGATTACACTAGGCAAGCCATGGTCAATTATTCAATAGAGTGAAAGCATAAAGACAAATAGCTGCAGTGTAATAAGGATCAGGTAGGAAGAAGTTATGAAGCCAAACAGATCATACATTCACGTTGTGAAGACAAAAGATAGAGCAAGCATGCAATGGCTTCATAATGAGTAACAGTAAGAAAAAGGAAGTGAAGATGAAACTAGTGACTCGTTGAAGACAATGATATGTTGGACCAGTTCCAGTTGTTGTGACAATTGTACGTCTGGTTGGAGCGGCTAGGTATTTAAACCTTAGGACACACAGTCCCGGACACCCAGTCCTGAACACACAGTTCAGGACACCAAGTCCTCACCGTATTCTCCTTGAGCTAAGGTCACTTAGTCCTCGCCCAATCACTCTGGTAAGTCTTCAAGGTAGGCTCCCAAACCTTCACAAACTTCGTTCACTGGCAATCCACAATGTCTCTTGGATGCTCTGAACGCGACGCCTAACCGTCTGGAGGATTCACAGTCCTCAAGTGTAATAAGTCTTCAGATCACACAGACAAGAAGACTTAAGTGATGCCCAATTTACTCTGGCTCTGGGTGGTTAGGGCTTTTCTCCTCGCTAGGAATTTTCTCTCAAAGGCTTCGAGGTGGGTTGCTCTCAAACGACAAAAACAGTGCACTGAAATCTGAGCAACCAACCAGTTATGGTTGTAGGGGGTGGGCTATTTATAGCCACTTGGCAACCCGACCTGATTTGTCCGAAATGGCCCTGGGTCAGTAAGGAACTTACACGTGTCGCAACGGTCAGATTTCAAACTCTCATGGCAACTTTACATGGGCTACAAGCAAAGCTGACTTGTCCGGCTCTGGACAAGATTCGCTCTCATTGTCTTCACTCGAAGACATAGGTTTTTGGATTAGGCATCACTTCAGTCATTCTGACTGGTTCTCCTGGACCCCACTTAACAGTACGGTGGTTCCTATGACTCAACACAAAAGAAAAAGAACTATGAAAGATCTAAGTCTTCGAGCTCCATAGGCTTCATAACGTGTCTTCTTTTGTCATAGTCTTCAATGTGAATATCTTCATATACCACCTTTGGCTTCAATGTCTTCATACATTTTTAGGGGTCATCTCTGGTAGTAAAACCGAATCAATGAGGGACTTCTACCTGTGTTATCCTGCAATTCTCACAAACACATTAGTCCCTCAACTAGGTTTGTCGTCAATTCTCCAAAACCAACTAGGGGTGGCACTAGATGCACTTAGACATAGGTTTTGGTTAGGCATCACTTCAGTCATTCTGACTGGTTCTCTTGGACCCCACTTAACAGTACGGTGGTTCCTATGACTCAACACAAAAGAAAAAGAACTACGAAAGATCTAAGTCTTCGAGCTCCATAGGCTTCATGTGGTGTCTTCTCTTGTCATAATCTTCAATGTGAATATCTTCATATACCACCTTTGACTTCAATGTCTTCATACATTTTTAGGGGTCATCCCTGGTAGGAAAACGGAATCAATGAGGGACTTCTACCTATGTTATCCTGCAATTCTCACAAACACATTAGTCCCTCAACTAGGTTTGTCGTCAATACTCCAAAACCAACTAGGGGTGGCACTAGATGCACTTACAATCTCCCCCTTTTTGGTGATTGATGACAAACTAGTTGAAGTTTTCAACGGGGAATATAATCTGTGAAATTGTAAAGGATAAGGAATTGTCTTCATAAGTTGCAAGGGCTCCCCCGGAAGATGTGCATATAGGTAATTTGCTTTTGGAATGCAAATGCACATGGCAGGTTGTACTTGTGGAGATCCACTTCAACTTATGATGACAATCCACTATGCATGTGAAAGTATATGAAGATAATGACATGCATAATGGAAAATGGACGTCTGCAGAATGATCTAAGTGCGGAATTTATCGTCGCACATGCGGAATTTATCATCGCAAAACAAAGTGGCAGATAAGTAGCAGACGGCCATCGAGTTTAGGTGTTACAACTCAAAGAACCAAATGTAGCAAAACGAGAGTTGTAAGCACGAAGCAAAATAGAAAGCACCCGCCCATATGGACCTGCTTGAAGACTATCAACCTCATATGCTTCTCCCCCTTTTGTCAGTAAGGACCAAAAAGGTTTGAAGACATAGAGCACCTACTCGTTCCCATGCGGAGTAGGTGAAGTAGCAGGGTCGTTGGTGGTGTTTGGCGGTGCTGAAGAGCTTGGAGCAGAGTTGACGCGTGATGAAGGAGGTTGTGGTGAAGTAGCATCATCTTCATCCTCGATAACTCTGGCAGTCACTATTGCAACAGATGAAGAGAACTCAGAGTCTTCAAGGGGTGGAGTTCCTAGCAGCACAGCTCTTCGAGGAGGTGTGGAGTCAAACTTGAATCGCTCAGTGAAGACATCCTCTTGGAGATCATCTTCAGAACACATCATCATTAGCCCTTTCCATGTACGGCGACAGGTTTCATGGGCAATGAAAGCATTCTTGGTGGCAAGATTGCGAATGCGATTAACTTCCACCAAGAGGCTTTTCATCTGACGCTTCAGCCAGTCATGATGCCTATCCTGTTTCTGGTGAAGAGCCACAAGAAGCTATCAGTCGTTGAGAACACGAGTGCGCTTCTTGGGTCTTGGAGCAGTTGTACTATCAGTGGCTTCAGTAGACGCAGGCTGTGGTGCACGTGTAGTGCCAGCCAAAGGATACACCCGAGTGACTGCTTCAACTCCTTCAATGTTCTGTGAGAAACTCTGATGCTCTGCATTCTGAAGACTTAGAGGTTCCTTTGCAGGCTCAGGATAGATGGCTTCAGTAGAGATATCCACATCAGGCAGAAAAATCCTATGATTGCGAGCAGATGGCTGATATGAGATATCAGAGTGAAGTTTAATTAGCCGCATTACCCATGGGGCGTAGAACTTCAAGCCAAACAGATCAGAGCCTGATGCAACAAGTTGGCGGATGAATAAGTCCTGTGCATTGAAGCATTTTCCATGAAGAATATAGAAGACCAAAGTCTTCATTGCACCCTCAAGCTTGGCATTTGGAGAGTGCCCTTTGATGGGCCAGAGAGTTCGCCTGATGATATGATAGATGGTTCGTGGCCGATACTCAAGGTCTTCAACGAAGAACTCTGTTGGATAAGCAGCATCTTGGGGCAATGGCTTCATCATGCTGAGCATCTGACTCATATCAGGTTCCGGCCTCTTAAAGATGCTCTCAATAGCTTCAGTATGCAGCTGACAGCCATGCTCGTAGAGATCGCCAGGAGTGGGTAAACTAGTGAGCTCAATGATGTCAAATGCATTGGCTTTGTGATGAACATTTCCGGTCATCCACTCCAGGACCCAAGTCTTCGGATCTCTGCTGTACCCGCGGATGTGAAGTGTGGCATAGAATTGGAGCAGCAGCTCTTCATTCCAATGCTCTTGGTCAGTAACGAACGGCAGCAGTCCAACTTCCTTGAAGCAATCCAAAGCTTCTTCTAGACAGGGAAGACCAGCTATGGCTTCAATGTCAAGGTGCTTGTGTGGGAAGATGCGACCTTGTTTGTAAAGAATGCATGAGTAATAGCTTCGCTGAGGATAGCTCCAGAACCGATCATATGATATCCTTTCCCTTGAGTAGGGGTTCCTGGAGCTATCGAAGAATGTGTTGTCTGCCCTGAAGCCATTGATATTGAAGGAGCCAGGTGCTGATGCAGGACCTGGGAACCTTGGCAATCTTGGGATTGGCTTCTATACCTGAGGCCTATGCTCAACATGATAGTCGAACTGGGGACCGGCAGCAGACTCAGGAACAGAAGTGACGGGATCAGTGGCTTCGCTGTCTTGTTTTTCCGTTGGGGAGGGATCCACATTAGCTTCATTGGTGGTTGTGGCAGCCGCAAGATTTTCAAGCACGTTCTCCTTGAGAACTGCTTCTTGGTGGGACAGTGGAGTGGCAACTTGTGGGACTTCATCTTCCGCAACTGATGCAGCCGGATTGTCTTCAGCAGAGACTTGAGGCCTTGGACCTTTGCGAAGCCTGCGCAACGCGGGCGACGCCTGTGGAGTTGGAGTGGGCTGGGCCTCAAAGTCTTCTTCCTCTTGTGGGCAATCCGCCCATGAAGCATCCTGTGCAATTGGCGTCAGTGGACGACCAATGCTGATGAGTTCGCTATTCTGAGGAAGGACTGCACCATCTTCTACATTGTCATGTTGACCAATGTCTTCAGCAGCGATGGGATTAGCTGCTGGAAAGTCTTCAGCTTCATGAGCCTCTGTGGAAGCAGGCTCATGGATAGTCAGTTGGCGTTCATGGTGTTCAGCTTCAGGATAGACCATAGAAATGGGTTCAACTATCAAGGGCTCTGTGGGAGCTGCCCGATCTTTCTTGGTCTTCCTCTTCTTCTTGGAGGGGGCAGTTGGAGAGGCTTCAGAATGTTTCCTCTTCCTAGGTTCAGCCTCAGCAGTCCTTGTCTTCTTGAGCTCTGAAGCTATTGACCGGCTTTTTGGCTTTGAGCTAGTCATTTTAGTTGGGAAGACAATAGGAACTGCTTCCTGCCTTGGTGTGTCAGGTTCAGCCGTAGCAGGCTTCTTCTTCTTCTTTGCGGCCATCCTGGGGTCGATGCCAGGACACCCAAGGGCCTTGCGATTCTCAGCCTCATTATAGGCTTGCACACATCTGTCAGCCAGAGTCTTCATGTGCTCATGCGAACCCTGAGCTTCTGCATGTTTCTTTACAAAGGCTTCCTTGAGCTCGTGCATCATACTCTTGAAGTTCTTCACTTCTTGCACGCTGAGCTTGGCCATATGCTTCTTGAACTGAGCCTTTTCATAGTCAATCTTTTGCTTCAGTTCAACAATGCGCTGGGCAATAGCGAGTTCTGAAGCAATGGCGCCTTGGAAGGCGACACTGAGGCCAATTGGTAGCTGCAGATCTTCAAAGCTGATGTTTGGCGTGTCAAACCACTTGTCAATGAAGTTGTGGATGATGGTCACATCAAAGAGAGGCGGATCATTGAAGATTTCTGCTTCTTCTTTGCTCTTGATGAGTTGCTCAAGAGCGTCATCTGCTAGATCTTCATCACTTGACAGACCAATGTCGTCATTGCGCAGAATGGCAGCAACAGTTAGCTCTTGTTCGATGTGAGGCAGAGGCATCTTGACTTTCTGGGGCTTGGAGATGCGAGATAAGTCTTCGAACTGCACACTGTCTTCAGGAGGTGCAGTTGCCAGTGGCTACGCCCTTGAGATTTTTGGTGAGGGGCAGGCTTTGAAGATTTAGGCTTCTTCATCTTCTTTGTCTTCGGCGCTGCAGGAGCTTCTTCTGATTCAGCGTCAGCTGCAGGCTCATTTACTGCAGTCCCTTGAACTAAGATGCGGGTGATGAGGCCTTCAAGGTTGGAGAAAGGACCGATGACATTGGGTTCTGCATCTCGTGTGCCATCTGCCCTTGGTGCTGAGGGACCAGGGTTGAAGTCTAATCCCAAAGTCTTCTTGTTCTGCTTCGCTGAGTTCTGGGCAAACTGGAAGTTGCGCTTGAACAGATTGTCATCACGACACCATAGTAGTGACAATGGGTGTGCATCAGCTGGCTGTGGCCCACGGACCATGCAGGGATAGAAGCCTTGAGCAATGGCTTCATCTCTGGACCTGGGTAGAAGATTCTTGTATTGGATGTCTCCCCACGGTCTCTTGATGGCATTTTTCTCAGCATATTCTTGGGTTACAAATCGGTATTTGAACCATTGTTCTGCCCAATATCTTCGAATCCATTGGATTCGGGTCTTGCGCTGATTGTAATCCTCTTCAGGATCTGTCTTGTACAGTTCTGAGAGTTCATCTGGCAGATCTCTGGATGTTTCTCCACGACACTTTCTGCCACCCTTCCTTGCTGCTTTCTCTGAAGCCATAAACTTTAACTTAAAAGGCTTCAACACGTTCAAAGGCTTCAAAGGTTTTCGCTTGCTGGTCCAACAGGAACTGGCTTCGGGAGAATTAATGTGATGCTGTAAGAATTTTGCAAATGAATGTAGACTATGAGAACCAAAGGATTCTCCCACGGACATGTACCTATGACAGCATTAAGGTGTGAGGGAAGGGTAAGAGGTCATATGCATTCTGAGAAGATTTTGAAGATAAATCAGTTTAGAAGACATTGACCTCATTTTGCGAAGACATTCACTCATAGATAAGGAGTTTGTTCCAGATTTGTACGAATCCACTGATCAGTACAAGTGAGGAATCTAACTACTTTGTGAAGCATAAGTGAATATACTAGGCATGTTATGAGATGCAGTATGAGAGAGATCTAACTTGTGTGAATAGAAACTGCTTGTGGTAGGAAGTGACAAATCCATAGGATCAATGGTGCTGTAAAAAGGAAGTTTTATTTACCACACTAAGAACTGCTAGACAAAGTGGAAGATGAGGCCGAGCAGTTCGATCTTCCGTGCCCTAACTTGGCGACGGAGGACACCTACGGCGACGGCGGAGAGGACGATGTCCGCGGTCGGCGTGAAGACGGCATCGGAGAGGTTGCGACAGCGAAGCGCTTCGTCACCGGCGTCGTCGAGGGCTAGCGGTGGCGCTAGGGTTCGTGCGAGAGTGGAAGAAGAGATAATGACCGCTGTGAAGTGTGTATTTATAGGTACATGGGCGGCACTGCGCTATTACACAGGTGCCCCTGGCGATCCGCATCTGAGGGACACGTGGCCATTATGTGGAATTTTGGGGTTTGTTCCACGTCCCACGCACGCCTTGATTATCGGGTGGTCGTTCCTACTTCTCCGGGTTTCAAGTGGAGGAATGAGCATTGAAAACGGACTTAATGGTTGTCTCTGTATCTTCTGCTGACAAGGACGCAGAGAAGACATTCGACAGTTTCAATAGAATGCATATGATTTGGAGATATAGAATTTGAGATAGAAAGCATAGAGAGGTTAGGGTCCAATCACATTCACTTAGTTCAAAAGATTCAACAATGAAGACATAGCTATAAGTGAATGCTGTAGAGGACAGAACACTAATATATATATATAATCAACATAGTGAAGATAATCATGAAGATATGTTGAGATCGAAGCCAAACCAAATGTGAAGACATTGCAAGGTAACGCCATGAGTGAAACACTTCAAAATAGAACATTTGGTGGTGGCGTTACCCACCGTATAGGAAGTATTAGACCCAGACACGGCACACAATTATCGTGGCGCTCCGAAGTCAAATTCCACATTAATGTATTCACACTTAGAATGTATGTCTTCATTGATTGAAGATATACTTTACTTCGTGTGTTGCACATCTAAGTCATCAATATGCATAAGGGTTAGGATGTGTCCCTGATCACAGGACATTTGAGGATTCCAGGATATTTAGCTCACACCGTAACTTGCAAAATCTCTTCTCATCCAAGGGCTTGGTGAAGATATCTGCCAAATGCTCTTCAGTGTTGACGTGTATGATATCAATATCTTCCTTCACAACATGATCTCTGAGAAAGTGATGACGAATTTCAATGTGCTTTGTCTTCGAGTGCTGAACTGGGTTGTTGGCGATCTTGATGGCGCTTTCGTTGTCGCAGTAAAGTGGCACTTGCTTCAGATGAATGCCATAGTCCTTGAGTGTTTGCTTCATCCACAGAAGCTGAGCGCAGCAAGATCCAGCAGCAATGTATTCAGGATTCAGCAGTGGAGAGAGATACACAGTTCTGCTTCTTTGAAGACCAACATACAAGTGATCGTCCCAGAAAGTGACATGTGCCTGATGTAGACTTGCGATCAACTTTGTCACCAGCATAATCAGCATCCGAGAATCCAACCAGATCAAACTCTGAGCCCTTTGGATACCATAATCCTAGAGTTGGGGTGTGAGCCAAATATCGAAGAATTTGCTTCACAGCTAAGTGATGCGACTCCTTTGGTGCCGCTCGAAATCGAGCACACATGCAAACACTAAGCATAATATCTGGCCTAGATGCACATAGATAAAGTAAAGAACCAATAATGGAGCGGTATACCTTTTGATCGAACTCTTTACCATTGTCGTCGGGACCCAGATGATGTTTGGCTGGCATTGGTGTTGTGAAGCCTTTGTAGTCTTGCATACCGAACTTCTTTAGGCAATCTTTGAGATACTTCTCTTGAGATATGAAGATGCCGTTGCGTTGTTGTCGTATTTGAAGACCGAGGAAGAACTTCAGCTCTCCCATCGTGGACATCTGATATTGCTCTTGCATCATATATCCAAACTCTTCACTGTACTTCTGATTGGTTGAGTCGAAGATAATGTCATCCACATATATTTGGCACACAAACAGTTCACCATCATATGTCTTCGTGAAGAGAGTGGGGTCTAGGGAACCAGGTATGAAGCCTTTGCTCTTCAGGAAGTATTTGAGTGTGTCATACCAGGCTCGAGGGGCTTGTTTGAGGCCATACAGTGCCTTGTTGAGCTTGTATACCATGTCAGGATGTTTTGGATCTTCAAAGCCAGGCGGTTGTGCAACATACACTTCTTCTTCAATCTTGCCATTGAGAAAAGCACTCTTCACATCCATTTGATATAGAAGTATGTTGTGATGATTTGCATAGGCCAGCATTATGCGTATGGCTTCAAGTCTAGACACAGGAGCAAATGTTTCATCGAAGTCAATGCCTTCCACTTGAGTATATCCTTGAGCAACGAGACGAGCTTTGTTTCTGACAACTTGACCATGCTCATCTTGTTTGTTGCAGTATATCCATTTGGTGCCTATTATGTTGTGCTTTCGTGGATTAGGACGCTTGACCAGTTCCCATACATTATTCAGCTCAAACTGTTGAAGCTCTTCTTGCATAGCTTGAATCCATTCAGGTTCCATGAAGGCTTCTTCAACTTTCTTGGGTTCTGATATTGAGACGAATGCGAAGTGCCCACAAAAATTTGTTAGCTGAGTTGCCCTTGAACGAGTGAGTGGACTAGGTGCATTGATGCTGTCAATTATTCTTTCAATCTGCACTTCATTGGCAACGCAAGGATGTACAGGGCGAAGACTTTGCTCTTGCTGATCATTGTCGTTGTTAGAAGGAATGTCTTCAGGCTGAGCATTGTCTTCATGTTGATCAGGTGCTAAGATGATAAGTTCTTCTTCAGGATGAGCTTCAGAAGGTATAATTTCTCCAGTTCCCATTAGCTTGATTGATTCACTGGATGGAACTTCATCTAGCACATTTGGCAGTTTCTCTCTTTGTGAACCATTGGTCTCATCGAACCGCACATCCACTGTTTCAACCACTTTGTAATGAAAGAGATTGAAGACTCTGTAGGAGTGTGAATCCTTTCCATATCCAAGCATAAAACCCTCATGTGCTTTTGGTGCAAACTTTGAGGTGTGATGTGGGTCCTTGATCCAGCACCTTGCGCTAAATACTCTGAAGTAACTGACATTTGGCTTCTTGCCAGTAAGGAGCTCATAAGATGTCTTGTTTAGAAGCTTGTGAAGATAAACACGGTTGATTGTATGGCATGAAGTATCAATGGCTTCAGGCCAGAATTTTCTTGGGGTCTTGTATTCATCTAGCATCATTCTGGCCATCTCAATGAGTGTTCTGTTCTTGCGTTCGACGACGCCATTCTGCTGTGGCGTGTACGGGGCTGAGAATTCATGTGTGATGCCCAAGGTATCAAGATATGTATCAAGGCCAGTGTTCTTGATCAGCCACTTGTGTAGGATCGAAAGTATGTCTAGAGGGGGGGTGATTAGACTACTTGACCAAATAAAAACTTAACCTTTTCCTAATTTTAGTTCTTGGCAGATTTTAGCTATTTTAGGACAAGTCAAGCAATCATCACACAATTCAAGCAAGCATGCAAAGAGTATATTGGCAGCGGAAAGTAAAGCATGCAACTTGCAAGAATGTAAAGGGAAGGGTTTGGAGAATTCAAACGCAATTGGAGACACGGATGTTTTTCCCGTGGTTCGGATAGGTGGTGCTATCCTACATCCACGTTGATGGAGACTTCAACCCACGAAGGGTAACGGTTGCGCGAGTCCACACAGGGCTCCACCCAAGGGCAACGGTTGCGCGAGTCCACACAGGGCTCCACCCACGAAGGGTCCACGAAGAAGCAACCACCCACAAAGGGTCCACGAAGAAGCAACCTTGTCTATCCCACCATGGCCATCGCCCACACAGGACTTGCCTCACTAGCGGTAGATCTTCACGAAGTAGGCGATCTCCTTGCCCTTACAAACTCCTTGGTTCAACTCCACAATCTTGTCGGAGGCTCCCAAGTGACACCTAGCCAATCTAGGAGACACCACTCTCCAAGAAGTAACAAATGGTGTGGTAGAATGAACTCCTTGCTCTTGTGCTTCAAATGATAGTCTCCCCAACACTCAACTCTCTCTCATAGGATTTGGATTTGGTGGAAAGAAGATTTGAGTGGAAAGCAACTTGGGAAGGCTAGAGATCAAGATTCATATGGTAGGAATGGAATGTCTTGATCTCAACACATGAGTAGGTGGTTTTCTCTCAGAACATATGAGTATGGAATGGAATGTGTGTGTTCTGATGGCTCTCTCTTCGAATGAGAAGGAGGTGGAGGGGTATATATAGCCTCCACACAAAATCCAACCGTTACACAGTTCTTCTCGGTGGGACCGAATAAATAAACTCGGTCTGACCGAAGTAGTAAACCTAGTGACCGTTAGGAATTTCGGTGGGACTGACACCGAACATACCCACAAACTGGGACTGACATGTCAACTCGGTGGGCCCACCGATTTCGGTTAGAAGCTTCTTTGGGCATAAGCGTAAAATACTCGTTGAGACCCCGATGCTACACACTTCAACCGGTGAGACGGAAATTATGGTAAAGCATACCAGCGAAGTTTAACTAGACGAACATCACGGTGGGACCCCGATGATTGCTCTTCGGTTGACCGACCGGTGGAACACTCGGTGCGACGCCCGAAAAAAGTTATCAACACGGGGAAACACTGAGTTTACATTTGCGCAAAATCGCGAACACGGGATTGATACCGATTAATATGCATCTGTTCAGCGTGGACGAAACCACCAAGTGTCCAACGCCCAGGGAATAGAAGAACGAATTGCTTGCGAAACCCATCCGCGCTCGGTATCACGACCTAGATCCTATTTGCGACTAGAACACGAATTCGCTAGGTTTGGCAGGCATCATTGACAAGTTGACATCCACAACCGTATAATAATACAAGACAACCTCATGACAAACCACCGCAACCAACAACAATTAACTCCCAACCACCACCCCACCCCAAAAACAGGGACACACAAAAAACCTATGGGGCGGACCGGGGACCGAAGACAAAAACAACAACAGACAAAACAACCCCCAACGGGGAACAGAAAGAAGCCGGAAGTAGCGGGGGGGATATCCGCGGTAGGACCGAGTTTGGCTTAGAGTTTAGGTCATATGTGGATATGGGAAAGTAGTTGAGGGTTTTGGAGCATATCATTAAGCACATGAAGCAAGAGGCTCATTAAGCAACACCTCATCCCTCCTTGATAGTATTGGCTTTTCCTAAAGACTCAATGTGATCTTGGATCACTAAAATATGAAATGAAGAGTCTTGAGCTTTTGAGCTTGAGCCAATCCTTTGTCCTTAGCATTTTGAGGGTTCCACTTTCACATCCATGCCATGCCAATCATTGAGCTTTCCTGAAATAATCATCTTGGAATAGCATTAGCTCAATGAGCTATATGTTGTTATGAATTACAAAAACCACCTAGGGATAGTTGCACTTTCAATCTCCCCCTTTTTGGTAATTGATGACAACATATAGATCAAACCTTCGACAAATGATAATTAGCATGAAATATATCGTCGCTTTGAGAAGTATGTGATAAGTAAGAGCTCCCCCTAAATTTGTGCATATTTAAAATTTGCTTTGGACTGCAAATGCACAAAGAGTTAGAGTCATGGGTTACTCTTCCATGTCACATACATCTTGGTGGAGCGCTCAAAATGATAAGAATGAAATACATGCACTCATCACCAAGAATAGTGAATGATCACAAACGATAGATAGAATGATAATATTTAAGCAAGCATTAAGCAAACATTAAGTGTAGCTTATGATCAAACACATGATCATCGATGTCTCACAAAAAAGGACGTAGTATCAAGCACTCAAAAGCAGAAAAGGTTCGAAAAACCACCAAATAAAGCAAGAGAGAAAAGCAACACTCTCTCTCGAAGCCTATGATCTATACATCTTCTCCCCCTTTGGCAACAAGTTACCAAAAAGTTCCTAGAAAATGCATAGTGCTAAGTCGTCGCTCAGGCTTGATCTTCAGGTGGTGGTGGAGTCCGGATCACTCCAAGGACGAAGGCTTCTGTAGATGTTGAAGTAGTTGCTGGAGTTTGAGCTGAAGCAGACGCTGGAGCTGAGGCTGTAGCTGGTGCTGAAGTAGTGGCTCTGGTGTCAGCAACTGGCACGGCAGACGACCTCGGGCCTCGTGGCACTCTTGAAAAAGCATGAGTTGTGGTCCTGCCTCTCCTCTCATTCATGTCCTCCTGGAGCTGCTCCACTGCAGACTGAACTTCCGTTACTTTGACATCCAAGTCATAGAACTTATGTTCCATGATCCTCTCTAGGCTCTGCTGGTTCTTAGTGAGGTTGGCCAGACTTTGCTCAATTCTCAGCGTGGATGCAATCAAGTAACCAAGCTGCTCTTGTTTGGTCTTCAAGAAGTAATCAGATGCCTCCTCTTGAGTAGGCATCTTGGCAGCTTTCTCCTTCCTCGCCTTCTCCTTCTTTGCATATGCTTGTGCAGACGATGGCTCATTCTCTGTCATCACAACTTCATTGTTCTCAAAATCTGGACGGATGGGCAGGTGTTCCTTATCCAACAAATATACGCCCGTGCCCATCTTGGAGTTGATGAGCTCCTGAATCTGAGGGGCATATCCACAGCTCCTCTTCTGATCTGCCGCAGTCCTTTTGATCGTTTCCACTATGAGGCTCATGACTTTGAATTTCTGAGGCACGTCAAACACATGTAGCAAGTTGATAGCATGGCCTCTGATCATCTTGTGATCTCCAGACTTGGGCAGAAGGGTGTGCCTAAGTATCCAATTGATCGTCGGGAGCTCTGACAGAAGGTAATGTACTGAGCCAAACTTGAAGGTATCAAGTGCTTCATTTGGGATCTCCTTGTACATATTTGACATTGAGTTGTGGTCCATCTT
Organism: Triticum urartu; assembly: GCF_003073215.2. NCBI lineage: Eukaryota > Viridiplantae > Streptophyta > Magnoliopsida > Poales > Poaceae > Triticum > Triticum urartu. The sequence continues at coordinate 144,251,271 of NC_053023.1, forward strand.
CTTCTTTGCATAGATATCCAAGTCATCTGCTTGCTCCTCTGGGGCATTGATCAACTTTGCCCATTCCTCAATAATGGATTGGTACCTCGTACCCTCACACATCCATGTAATCCTCCCATCTGGATAAAAGTGAGCTGTGGAGTAGAACTGCATGATGAGTTCCTTGTTCCACTTTGTGAGCTTCTGCCCAACAAAGTCCTCCACTCCACACGCTCTGAAGCTGTCCTGAACTCCTGGGTAGTACTCTTCATTGTCCTTGATATAGGTCCAGTCGACCCATCTCATGTCACATACGATTGGTTTCTTGTCAAGTAGCACTGTCTCATAGACATCTTGCTGCTCCTTGGTATGAAATCTGTAGTCCACTGCAGTCCTTCTCCTAGAAGCGTATGGATCTGCTTCTCTCCATTTCCTGAGCCCTGAGTCTCTCCTGAGCTTCATATCCTCAGCCATAGGATGAGCATCGTTGTGGTCTGGGATCTTGGGCTTGAGCTTCCGAAGGACATTCTCTTCCTCGTCCTCAGCAACAGTCTCAGGCACTGGGGCCTTGTTCTTCTCAGTGGCTGGTATGCTTCTTGTGTTTCTCTTTGGTGCACTCTTAGGCTTAGATGCAGCCTTAGGTGCTTCCTTGGGCTTGGATGCAGCTCCCCCTGACCTTATGGCATCTCCCATAAGTTTGGCTGCCTTGGGCGCTGGTGCAGCTGCCTCTTCTTCCTCATCCTCTTCTACCATGATGGAGGCCTTCCCAAGCACTCTAGCCACAGTCTTCTTCACTCTCTCCTTCCTTTTCTTGCCCTCAGCTGCAGCTGGCTCTTGGGAAGTGGGCTTCTCAGTTGAGGCTCTAGCCTTTGACATGGCCTGCCTGCATGCTGGCCTCTTGATTTTCAGGCCTGGCTTTGAGCCTTGAGCTGGCTCAACTCTCTTGGAGGTGGCCTCTTCCTCTGCCACATAGTCCTCATCTTCAGAATCTGAGGTTTTCTTCTTCCTTTGTCGCGTGGCAGCTTTAGGCAGGTTGCTGGGTGCGCTCCTGCTGCCATCATCTGAGGAACTTGAGGGGCTAGTGCCCTCACTCAACTGCACTTGCTGCTCTGACAAGTTTTGGCTGTCACTCTGGTCTGACATGTTGCAAACTGACTGCTAACCCTGTGAATAGATTATAGAGGAGATAGAGTGGATGAGCATCACAAACTACAGAGATTTTTGCAAAAAGAATGATCCAAAAACTTAGTTTTAGTTTCCCACTGAAATCATCTCAGATCTACCGATTTTCAAACTCGGTGATACCGAAGCAGTTTTGGAACCTAAACTAGTGAACTCGGTAGGACCGAGTCACAGTTCGGTGGCACCGAGACTGCTAGGGTTTCACAGAGTTCCAAAATCGGTCACACCGATAAGTAATTCTCGGTCAGACCGAGTCTCACTTGTGCAATGGCATAAGCCAAATCGGTGGGACCAAGTTTTTCAACTCGGTGGGTCCGAGATGGTTCCTGCGGAAACCTAAACCTAGAATTTTCGAATCAAACCTAATCTATGAGCGTTTTGACTGGATAGAAGTTTATCAAACGTGGCCAGAAACAATATGATCGCAATGTGCTAGGAATCAGATCGAGGAATAGCACAAGAATCAAGTCCATACCCTAGTTCGGCGAGGACTTGCTATGGCGGCAACGGCGGGGCAGAAATCCCGTTGACGGCGACGGAGACCAGTGACAGGAGGCTGCTGGCGGCGAGAAGACGATCCGGAGACCTCGGGGGCAGAGCAGGCTATCGCGCGGGCGAAGGGGTTCGGAGAAATTTCCAAATTTTGCCCGTGACTATATATAGCCCGACCCTGTCGGTGTGACCGAGTTGAACAACTCGGTGGCACCGAGATTCATAACTGCGTGCAGTTACTGAAACTCGGTGTGACCGAAAGGTTCAAATCGGTTGCACCGAGATTGAAAACCTAGATCAACTCAATGATCTCGGTAGGACCGAAAGTGGAGTATCGGTCAGACCGAGAATCATAAAGAGGTTTGGGAAGTTTAAGTCTATGACGAATCGGGGACTCCGAGCGCTCCTCACACAGAGTGGTTCGAATCTGACTTGATCAAATTTTGTGATGCAGCATGAATAGAGTTTGAGACGAGAAAAGCATAGATAGCTAGAGGAGGTTCTTAGGCATTCTTGTCCATCCACTTGGCAAAAGAAGATAAAGCCAAACAATCAAAACAACAAGTGGATGTCCTTGAATGAGTAAAATATGCAACCAACATGCTCACACAATAAGATAGCAAATGAAATATGTGGCAAAGCATGCACAACCAATTCTAGCATCTATCAAGCAATTTGCGATGGCTAGGTCATCTATATATGAGTATATTGACTTAGGAGTCAAGTGAGAACACTTGATCGTAGGTCATACTCATCGTTTAAGCTCAAGTGGGGTTACCACTTTTACATAAAGCATTGTTTTGTTCACATCTTTAGAGTTGCTTTAGCTCAAGTCTTAGAGTAAAGCTCCCCCTAGATGTGATATCCCCCCTAAGAGGGATGAACTAACCTTGGGTTTTGTCGATGATGACTTCATGTAGATATTGAAGATGTGGATGCTCAATGTTGATGTAGATCTCTTGGAGCTATCCATTTGAGTGAATTGCACTTTCAATACCTACATGGGCTAGTCCCACAAGGAACAAACAAGGATATCCATAGACATAGAGTGATGCACACAAAAGATGATGTCCATGAAAACTTTAAGGTTACCTTGTCCCTTGTCTTACCAACAAGAGGGTTTATGATTCCTTGAACTAGTGCAAGATGTGGAAGTTGATTGCACTTGTTCTCGCCAAAATGATAAGAGTGAAGTATGTTGGCGGAGTCACCCTCAAGAACTCTCTAGTTCTTCTTCTTTTGGATCCACATCATCTTGATGGGAATCCTTGGAGTTGTAGTCGTACTTGATGAAGTGGAACTTGAAGTAGTCTTGGGAATCCACTTGACTAAGGTCTTTGGAGCTTCTTCAAATGCATCAATTTCCTCTTGAAGCTTGTCCTTCCCTTTTTGCTCGTAGTCTTGTGGTGGAAGATCATCTTGAGCTTGTGTCCCCTTGAAAGAAGTATACTTCTCTTGTTGAGGGACAAACTTCGTCTTGGGGTATTGATCTTGTTCCCATTCAACTCCATTGGCATTGAACTTTCGTTCAAAACCAACACCTTGATTCTTCCGGTGCATTCCTTGCTTGCGCACAATTTCCTCGAATTGCTTACTCCCGGCAAGGCTCTTGTACACTCCTTTCTCTATAATTCCCTTCAATAAGCTATTTTCTTGCTCAAGTGTAACTTGGCTAAGAGAATCATTAGTGGAATCAAGAGAACTACTAGAAGCAACAATATTGGATTTAGCATGATCATTGTTACTACTAGAGGAAGAATCTTTCTTGTTACTAGACTTGACTTGAGGCATGTAAGTGGATAAGAGTAAACGCTTGGCAATGTAAGAAGAACTTTTCTTGCGGAGATCATCATTGATTGCCTTTAAGAACTCATGCTCTTGCTCAAGATTGAGCTTTGTAAAGCGTAGCTTCTCATGAGCTCTTAAAAGTTCTCGATGATCTTCGAAGATAGTGTCATGAGCTAACTTAAGAGTTTTTAGTTCTTTAGTTAGAGCCTCAATCTTCTCCTTATCATTGTCAATCGTTTTATCTTGATTAGCATGATTAATTGGTCTTTTATCATAGTATTCATCACTAGAGTTGTCACCAAGCAAGTCATCACCTAACAAGTCATCTTCATAACTATTGAAGTCAACATACTCGGGGTGTGTTACCTTAGGACCTTTGGCCATGAAGCATCTTCCAATTCCTTCATTTGGTGAGTCAAATATGTCGTAGGAGTTGGTTGACACAAGTGCTAGACCGGCAACACCTTCATCTTGAGTATCTTCGGAGTCGGAGTGATAACTTCTCTCGGAGTGGCTGTCGGAGTCGGAGCCGGATATCCATTCACCAACATGAGCTTGATGTCTTCGTCTTGTATAGCTCCTTGATGATTTTTCCTTCCTTTCCGAATCCTTGCTTCTCCGTGAGTATCTTCGTTCATAACGATCATCTCTACTCCTTCTCTCTCTTGGTGGTGATCCTTTGCTTCTTCTTTTTGGAGAATCTTCTCTTCTCTTGTAGGGAGCCGTACACTCATTGGAATAGTGTCCGGGTCTTCCACAGTTGTAACAGTTTCGCTCTCGACTAGAAGATCTTTTGTCATTGTAGGACCTTGACTTGGAGCTTCTATCTTTGCTTCTACTCTTGTAGAACTTGTTGAAGTTCTTCACCATTAAGCTCAATTCTTCATTGAAGTCTTGTTTCTCACTTGATTATGTAGGGGCTTCACATGAGGCTTTATAGGCACCACTTGATTTGTTGTGAAGTTCCTCTTTATCCTTAAGTGACATCTCATGAGCAACAATTCTTCCAATCACCTCCGTTGGCTTGAGATCTTTGTAATTGGGCATCATTTGGATCAATGTGCACACGGTATCATATTTTCCATCCAAGGCTCTTCAGATCTTCTTGATGATGAATTTATCGGTCATCTCTTCACTTCCTAAGCCGGCAATCTCATTTGTGATGAGAGCAAGCCTAGAGTACATTTCAGCGACACCTTCACCATCCTTCATCTTGAACTTGTCAAGTTGGCTTTGAAGCACATCCAACTTGGATTCCTTGACGGAGTCAGTACCTTCGTGCATATCAATCAAAGTGTCCCAAATTTCCTTTGCATTCTCAAGGCAGCTGATTTTGTTGAATTCTTCGGGGCACAATCCGTTGAAGAGAATATCACAAGCTTGAGCATTGTATTGCAACATCTTCAACTCATCCGTGGTAGCTTCACGGTTTGGTTCTTTCCCATCAAAGAAGTCACCTTGCAAACCAACACACACAATAGCCCAAACGGTGGGGTTATGTCCAAGAATATGCATTTTCATTTTATGCTTCCAACTAGCAAATTAGTACCATCAAAGTAAGGACCTCTATGGTGATAATTTCCCTCGCTAGACGCCATACTCTCCTAGGTTGTGAAACCAAGGCTATGACCACCAAAAGCTATGGAGATCAAGCAAATGGAGACCAAGGCTCTGATACCTTGTAGGATCGAAAGTATGTCTAGAGGGGGGGGTGATTAGACTACTTGACCAAATAAAAACTTAACCTTTTCCCAATTTTAGTTCTTGGCAGATTTTAGCTATTTTAGGACAAGTCAAGCAATCATCACACAATTCAAGCAAGCATGCAAAGAGTATATTGGCAGCGGAAAGTAAAGCATGCAACTTGCAAGAATATAAAGGGAAGGGTTTGGAGAATTCAAACGCAATTGGAGACACGGATGTTTTTCCCGTGGTTCGGATAGGTGGTGCTATCCTACATCCACGTTGATGGAGACTTCAACCCACGAAGGGTAACGGTTGCGCGAGTCCACACAGGGCTCCACCCAAAGGGCAACGGTTGCGCGAGTCCACGAAGGGCTCCACCCAAAGGGTCCACAAAGAAGCAACCACCCACAAAGGGTCCACGAAGAAGCAACCTTGTCTATCCCACCATGGCCATCGCCCACGAAGGACTTGCCTCACTAGCGGTAGATCTTCATGAAGTAGGCGATCTCCTTGCCCTTACAAACTCCTTGGTTCAACTCCACAATCTTGTCGGAGGCTCCCAAGTGACACCTAGCCAATCTAGGAGACACCACTCTCCAAGAAGTAACAAATGGTGTGTAGGTAATGAAATCCTTGCTCTTGTGCTTCAAATGATAGTCTCCCCAACACTCAACTCTCTCTCATAGGATTTGGATTTGGTGGAAAGAAGATTTGAGTGGAAAGCAACTTGGGAAGGCTAGAGATCAAGATTCATATGGTAGGAATGGAATGTCTTGGTCTCAACACATGAGTAGGTGGTTTTCTCTCAGAACATATGAGTAGGAATGGTGTGTGTGTTCTGATGGCTCTCTCTTCGAATGAGAAGGAGGTGGAGGGGTATATATAGCCTCCACACAAAATCCAACCGTTACACAGTTTTCCAATCTCGGTGGGACCGAATAGATAAACTCGGTCTGACCGAAGTAGTGAACCTAGTGACCGTTAGGAATTTTGGTGGGACTGACATGCAACTCGGTAGGACCGATTCGGTTAGGGTTTGGGCATAACGTAATCTCAGTGAGACCGATTACACAAACTCGGTGAGACCGAATTTGGTAATTAGCTAACCAGAGAGTTGGTCAGGAAAACTCGGTGGGACCGATTTGCTCTTTCGGTGAGACCGAGTGGAACTCGGTGAGACCGAAAAGTTACAAAGGGGAAACACTGAGTTTACATTGCAATCTCGGTGGGACCGATTCGCTCTTTCGGTGGGACCAAAAAGTTACGAAAGGGAAACAGAGAGTTTGCAACCCCATCTCGGTGGGACTGAGATCCTTATCGGTAGAACCGAATTGCTAGGGTTTGGCAGTGGCTAATGACAAGTGAAACTCGGTGGCGCCGGATAGGAAGAATCGGTAGGACCGAGTTTGGCTTAGAGTTTAGGTCATATGTGGATATGGGAAAGTAGTTGAGGGTTTTGGAGCATATCATTAAGCACATGAAGCAAGAGGCTCATTAAGCAACACCTCATCCCTCCTTGATAGTATTGGCTTTTCCTAAAGACTCAATGTGATCTTGGATCACTAAAATATGAAATGAAGAGTCTTGAGCTTTTGAGCTTGAGCCAATCCTTTGTCCTTAGCATTTTGAGGGTTCCACTTTCACATCCATGCCATGCCAATCATTGAGCTTTCCTGAAATAATCATCTTGGAATAGCATTAGCTCAATGAGCTATATGTTGTTATGAATTACCAAAACCACCTAGGGATAGTTGCACTTTCACATTGTCACTTCTGATGTGCTTTATCTTGGCGCCATAATTGTTCATAGCTCGATTGGCGAAGCGTCTAAAGACATCCTGCACTTCAGTCTTGTAAAGGATTATGTGCACCCAAGTGTATCTAGAGTAATCATCAACAATAACGAAGCCATAGAGGCATGCAGTAGTAGTAAGAGTTGAGTAATGAGTGGGACCGAAAAGATCCATGTGAAGCAGTTCGAAGGGTCGAGTAGTGGTCATGATTGTCTTCGAAGGATGTTTGGCCCTCGTCATCTTCCCTGCTTCAGAGGCACCGCGTAAGTGGTCTTTCTTGAACTTGATGCCCTCGATGCCTATGACATGCTTCTTCTTCGCATGGGTGTGGAGGTTCCTCATGCCAGCATGCCCAAGCCTCCAATGCCAGAGCCAGCATTCTGAAGCTTTTGCTAGAAGACATACGGCAAGCTGTGGTCCTGCTGAGAAATCTACTATGTACAGATCATCTTTTCGATACCCTTCAAACACTAGAGACTTGTCAGATTCCATTAGTACAAGGCAACGATATTTTCCAAATATTACGATCATGTTCAAATCGCAAAGCATTGAGACAGACATTAAGTTGAAGCCAAGGGATTCAAGAAACATGACTTTGTCCATGTGTTGATCCCTTGAGATTGCAACTCTACCTAGACCCAATACCTTACTTTTACCAGTGTCAGCAAATGTGATGTGACTCTTGTCGGATGGACGTAAGGTTGAGTCCATAAGAAGACTTCTTTTGCCAGTCATGTGATTTGTACACCCACTATCAATAATCCATTCTGAAGACGCTGGTGTCGTACCCTACATTGCAGTTAGGGGGATAGGCTTCACCAAGAGCATTGTGAAGCAAAAACATGTGACGAACCAATGGGTTATGAAAGCTTAGATCCAGATTAGGACTAATAGGGAGAGTAGCAAGCGATTCAGGAACAAAGTACATAGTAAGACCATTCGGGCATTTGATCTTGCGCCCTACAAGATGTTTAAGGTCCCCAGCAATGGCGTCAGATGATTTTGGTTTTCTCCTGGAGACCTTTCCCTGCAAAAGAGAGTTAAGCTTTCTTAGCCACCCACATCTTCAAGGGTGGCTGAGAAGCAATAAGTCTAAGTGCAACATCTGAGAATTTTGGCTTTGGAGCCCTAGCAAATAGTCTTGCAGGCAGACAATAGTACTCATAAGAATAAGCAGAATAGTTCTTGGTCTTATGAACATGGCGGTTTGATGAACCGCTCTCATATTCATATGCCTGAGTATGGTTTCCCTGCAAAACATTTGTGTTAGTGCGACTCAGGTGAGTCCTCTGTCTGTATGAAGCCTTTGGACCGTATGAAGCCTTTGGTCTGAGATTTGTCTTCTTCACGTGAGGTGTCATGATGACATTCACAGGAAGATTCTCCAGACACCTTTTTAGCACCTAGATCTTCTTCATAGGCGGTCCATTCCTGCAGTTAGTACCAATGTACCTGGCAAACACTTCACCATTCTGATTCTTAAACAGTATATAGTTTGCATCAAAGGATTCATCAATGATAATGGGGTTAGCACATGTGAAGCCAGATAGATTGGATGGGTCTGCTGAAGGTTCCTTTGCAGCAACCCACATGGTTTTGGGGTACTGCTCAGGTTTCCAGTAAGAGCCATCAGCATTCATTTTCCTTACGAACCCAACACCCTCTTTCCTCGGGTTTCGGTTTAGAATCTGCTTTTTGAGGACATCACATAGTGTTTGATGCCCTTTAAGACTTTTGTACATCCCTGTTTCAAGCAATGTCTTCAACCTAGCATTCTCATCAGCAATAGCAGTGGTATCCTCAGCAGAGGGGTTAGTTACCACATCAATAGTTGAAGATATTGCAACAGTAGTAGCAGTAGAAAATTCAGCAACAGAAGTAGCATTATCACGCTCAATGCATTTAAGACATGGTGGTTCAAATCCTTCCTGAGCGGGACTGATCTGTTTGGAGTGAAGTGACTCGTTTTCCTTTTGAAGATCTTCATGAACCGCTCTCAATTTCTCAAGATCTTGCTTCCATTGAAGATAATCATAGGAAAGCTTTTCATGAGTTGTTGAGAGAGTTTCATGACGACTTTCAAGTTCCTGATACTTACCGTGAAGATTTTTTATGTCTTCAATTAAGGATTCAGATCGAGTCATTTCAGCACCTAACAGATCATCGCTTCTGTCTAACAGTTTTTGAATATGTTCCATAGCTTTCTGCTGTTCAGTTGCAATTTTAGCAAGTGTTTTGTAGCTGGGTTTTGAATCACAATCAGAGTCATCGTCACTAGATGTTTGATAGTGAGTAGTGCGTGTGTTTACCTTGGCACCGCGAGCCATGAAGCAGTAGGTAGAAGCGGAGTAGTCCTTGTCATTTGCATCGGTGTCGGTGACGAGGTCATTGTCTTCAATATTGAAGATGGACTTGGTAACGTATGCTGTAGCCAGACTTGCAATGCCTAAATCGGACTCCTCCTCAGACTCCACCTCCGCCTCCTCAGAAGCGGACTCCTCCTCCGAGTCCATTTCCTTGCCAACAAACGCACGTGCCTTGCCAAATGAGCTCTTCTTGTGTGATGAAGACTTTCAGGAAGACTTGGACAAAGACTTTGAGTATTTCTTCTTCTTCTTGTCATCAGAGTCATATTCCTTGCTCTTCTTCTTCTTCTTTTTGTTCTCATTCTCCCACTGTGGACACTCAGAGATGAAGTGGCCAGGTTTCTTGCACTTGTGACATGTTTTTTTCTTGTAGTCGTGAGCAGAAGCTTCATCATTCCTTGAGATTGATCGGGAAGTCTTTCTGAAGCCTTTCTTCTTGGTGAATTTTTGGAACTTCTTCACAAGCATAGCAAGTTCTCTTCCAATGTCTTCAGGATCATCAGAACTGTTGTCAGATTCTTCTTCAGATGAGGAGACAGCTTTTGCCTTCAAGGCACGAGTTCGCCCATAGTTTGGACCGTAGATATCTCTTTTTTCAGAAAGCTGAAACTCATGTGTGTTGAGCCTCTCAAGTATGTTAGATGGATCGAGTGTCTTGAAATCAGGACGTTCTTGAATCATCAGGGCTAGGATGTCAAACGAACTATCAAGTGATCTCAGTAGTGTCTTGATGACTTCATGTTTGGTGATCTCAGTAGCGCCGAGGGCCTGAAGCTCATTTGTGATGTTAGTGAGTCGGTCAAAAGTGTGCTGGACATTCTCATTGTCATTTCTCTTGAAGCGGTTGAAGAGGTTGCGAAGGACACTGATTCTCTGATCTCTCTGGGTTGAGATGCCTTCATTGACCTTGGAGAGCTAGTCCCAGACCAGCTTAGATGTCTTCAAAGCACTCACACGGCCATACTGTCCTTTGGTCAGGTGACCACAGATGATATTCTTGGCAGTAGAGTCCAGTTGAACAAATTTCTTGACATCAGCAGCAGTGACACCTTCTCCAGCCTTGGGAACGCCGTTTTCGACGACATACCATAGGTCGACATCAATGGCTTCAAGATGCATGCGCATCTTATTCTTCCAGTAGGGATATTCAGTTCCATCGAAGACGGGGCACGCAGCGGAGACTTTAATTATCCCTGCAGTCGACATAGCTAAAACTCCAGGTGGTTAAACCGAATCACACAGAACAAGGGAGCACCTTGCTCTGATACCAATTGAAAGTGTGTTATATCGACTAGAGGGGGGGTGAATAGGAGATTTTTATGAAAGTCTTCAAAACGTGGAAGTTATGAAGACAAACGATAGAAGTAAACCTATTACCATGCAGCGAAAGGTAGACTACACTAGGCAAGCCATAGTTAAGTATTCAATGAAGTGAAAGCACAATGATTTAATAGCATCAATGTAGTAAGGATCAGGTAGGAAGATACTATGAAGCCATACAGAACATGCAGTCACTCAGTGAAGACAAAAGATAGTGCAAACATACAATGACTTCACAAGGAGCAACAGTAAGTAAAGGGAAGGGAAGATGAAACCAGTGACTCATTGAAGATAATGATTTGTTGGACCAGTTCCAGTTGCTGTGACAACTGTACGTCTGGTTGGGGCGGCTAGGTATTTAAACCTTAGGACACACAGTCCCGGACACCCAGTCCTGAACACGCAGCTCAGGACACCCAGTCCTCACCGTATTCCCCTTGAGCTAAGGTCACACAGACCTCGCCCAATCACTCTGGTAAGTCTTCAAGGTAGACTCCCAAACCTTCACAGACTTCGTTCACCGGCAATCCACAATGTCTCTTGGATGCTCAGAACGCGACGCCTAACCGACTGGAGGATGCACAGTCCTCAAGTGTAATAAGTCTTCAGATCACACAGACAAGAAGACTTAAGTGATGCCCAATTCTCTCTGGCTCTGGGTGGTTAGGGCTTTATCCTCGCAAGGAATTCTCTCTCAAAGGCTTCGAGGTGGGTTGCTCTCAAACGGCAAAAGCCGTACTCTCAATTTGAGCAGCCAACCGTTTATGGTTGTGGGGGTGGGCTATTTATAGCCACTTGGCAACCCGACCTGATTTGTCCGAAATGACCCTGGGTCACTAAGGAACTGACACGTGTTCCAACGGTCAGATTTCAAACTCACACGGCAACTTTACTTGGGCTACAAGCAAAGCTGACTTGTCCGACTCTGGACAAGATTCGCTCTCATAGTCTTCACTCGAAGACATAGGTTTTGGTTAGGCATCACTTCAGTCATTCTGACTGGTTCTCTTGGACCCCACTTAATAGTACGGTGGTTCTTATGACTCAACACAAAAGAAAAAGAACTACGAAAGATCTAAGTCTTCGAGCTCCATAGGCTTCATGTGGTGTCTTCTCTTGTCATAGTCTTCAATGTGAATATCTTCATATACCACCTTTGACTTCAATGTCTTCATACATTTTTAGGGGTCATCTCTGGTAGGAAAACCGAATCAATGAGGGACTTCTACCTGTGTTATCCTGCAATTCTCACAAACACATTAGTCCCTCAACTAGGTTTGTCGTCAATACTCCAAAACCAACTAGGGGTGGCACTAGATGCACTTACAATAAGTCATGAAGAAAGCAATAGCAACATACTAAACGATCGGGTGCTAAGCTAATGGAATGGGTCATGTCAATCACATCATTCTCCTAATGATGTGATCCTGTTAATCAAATGACAACTCATGTCTATGGTTAGGAAACATAACCATCTTCAATTAACGAGCTAGTCAAGTAGAGGCATACTAGTGACACTTTGTTTATCTATGTATTCACACAAGTATTACGTTTCCGGTTAATACAATTCTAGCATGAATAATAAACATTTATCATGATATAAGGAAATAAATAATAACTTTATTATTGCCTCTAGGGCATATTTCCTTCACATCGCATTGTAGAATTGAACCAAGCAGTTAACTAAACACCACAACAAATGAACCAAACGTTAACTGAGCACCACATTGCACAATATAACATACTCCTAATAGAAGATCAGACATTTAACCAAACCAAGCATGCTTAAAAACTTGGAAATATAGCAATTGTATTTGTTTCTCATGTATTTAGTACAACCAAATTCGATTTATTCCTCACATGGTATACAATAAGAGAATGCAGCCACAACAATTGAACATCACATTGCAGAATTGAACCAAGTAGTTAACTAAACACCACAACAAATGAACCAAACGTTAACTGAGCACCACATTGCACAATATAACATACTCCTAATAGAAGATCAGACAGTTAATGGTATTTGTTTATCATGTATTTAGTACAACCAAATTCGATTTATTCCTCGTATACAATAAGAGAATGCAGCCACAACAATTGAACATTGCCTTGCAGAATTGAACCAAGCAGTTAACTAAACACCACAACAAGTGAACCAAGGCACAACAAATAAACCAAGTAGTTAACTCAACACCAATTGAACAATATAACATACTCCTAATAGAAGATCAGACAGTTAACCAAACCAAGCATACTTAACAACTTGGAAATATTGCACCCTAAAGAATTGAACATCACATTTGCAGAATTGAACCAAGCAGTTAATTGAACACCACATTGCAAGACATATAGAACATATACACTATAGCAGAAGATTGCATGGTGAAAGTAGATAGCACAATTCACTAGAATTTGTTAAGGAAAGGCAGTAGCTAGCAAACTGAGCATGGGTCCTTATAGTGAGCTAATAAGACAAGCTACTCCTCATTGTCGGAGATATCGATGACGATTGGCTCCTTGGACATGGAAGAGGGCGAGGCCTCTGCATCGTGGGTGCCCTTGTTGTAGTGGTGAGTTTCTTGAGCCGCTCCGGGCACCAACCTGCTGGCTCTCGAGATGAGGTAAGCACGTGCACGCTGAGAAAACACCTCGTAGTCTTTGTCGTAGGCACCGACGATGGCCTCGAGAAAACGCCACGAACTGTTGTTTAAAGTAGCCAACCGCGTGGCAGCATCAGTGTGCGAGGCATCAACGGTGGCCTCGACGGTGAGGTGCTCTGCCAAGATCTGGGGGTTGGCACGAATGGCAGCCATCGCGACCTCATCCGCGCGTGCGGCTGCGATTTGCTTCTCTGCTGCCAAATGCTCCTTGAGGTCTTGGCTATACTACATGCACCATGGCTTAGGCCTGCGCTTATTTGGTGGAGGGGTCGGTGATTTGGGTGGAAGGTGTCGCGCTCGTGCCAGTGGTCGAGGCATGTGGGTTGTGGAAGGAGGAGGAGGATGGGGGTCGGGTGTGGATTACCTGCCTGGATAGGCGAGGCCGAGCAGCATGAAGGAGGGTTGCCGGCGAGGAGGCGGCGACGCCGTAAGCAAGGAGTGAAGGTTTCAACTTGGAAAGGAAGGCAGAAAGGGGGGAATTGTGGCTTTTGGTAAGAGGAGGGGGCGGGGAGGTAGATATTTCCGCGGAATCCAAAAATTTGGAATCGCTTCAGCCAAAAAAACTAGCGCGCAAAGTGTCATCAGACACGGTCCCTTATTCAGACATGGTCCGAAGATATTTTGTGGTGCATCTCACACGGTTGGTTATAAAAAACTATGTGGGATCTACTTGATTTTTAGTCTTGATTTGAATTACATGATGGGGTCACTGCATCCATGGACGGTGTTTGAATTGCTAGACCTTTTATTTGCAGTGATCACAAAAAAATTGGAATTATTCAGGGTTCGTTTGTACATTTTTATGCATTAAGTGAGTTTTCAATGCATTTATGTGCATAATTCAAATTTGAACTACATGCACATGCTCCAGTGCAAATAATATGGTTGAAAAAAATCAAATCTTTGTCCTTGGGTGCAAGCTTAGGTCCCATGCAAGAAATGGGAATGAATCTCAAACACCCTGCCACCGTCACTCGGCCGCAAACATTCACATACCTGGTTTTTAAATTCTAGTAAATCCAAAACTCGTCTGAAATTCATGAAACTTGGCATGATATCATGGAGCGACATCAACATGGCATGGTAAAGTTTTTGTCCCATTTAGGGCGGGCTTGGGTATATGCTTCTCACAAACCAGAGCTTCTTACAACAAGCATGATGGTTTCGGTAGGGAACGCCCCAACTTTGGGGACGAAATGATATTGATTGCCTCTAATTGCTTTCGAATTTTTTCCCGTGTCAACATAGAACAATAGGAATGTTGTGTTATTTTTTGTGATTTTTCGGGGTTCGTTTGGATATTTTTATGCATTAAGTGAGTTTTCAATGCACTTTTGTGCATAATTCAAATTTGAACTACATGCACATGCTCTGGTGCATATAAATTGGTTGAAAAATCAAATCTTTGTCCTTGGGTGCATGCTTAGGTCCCATGCAAGAAATGGGAATGAATGTCAAGCACCGTGCCACAATCACTCGGCCACAAACATTGAGATACCTGGTTTTTAAATTATAGTAAATCCAAAACTCGTATGAAATTCATGAAACTTGGCAAGCTATCATGGAGCGGTGTCAACATGCCGTGGTAAAGTTTTTGTCCCATTTGGGGCAGGTTTGGGTATATGCTTCTCACAAACCATAGCTTCTCACAACAAGCATGATGGTTTCGGTAGGGAACGCCCCAACTTTGGGGGCAAAATGATATGCATTGCCTCTAATTGCTTTCAATTTTTTTCTCGTGTCAACATAGAACAACATGAGTGTTGTGTTATTTTTTGTGTTTTTTTGGGGTCCGTTTGGACATTTTTATGCATTAAGCATTTAAGTGCATAATTCAAATTTGAATTACATGCACATGCTCCTGTGCATATAAATTGGTTGAAGAAACAAATCTTTGGTCCTTGGGTGCATGCTTAGGTCCCATGCAAGAAATGGGAATGAATGTCAAGCACCGTGCCACCGTCACTTCGGTCGCAAACATTGAGATACCAGGTTTTGAAATTCTAGTGAATCCAAAACTCATCTGAAATTCATGAAACTTGGCATGCTATCATGGAGCGGCATCAACATGCCGTGGTAAAGTTTTTGTCCCATTTGGGGTAGGTTCGGGTATATGCTTCTCACAAACCAGAGCTTCTCACAACAAACATGATGCTTTCGGTAGGGAACGCCCCAACTTTGGGTCGAAATGATATCCATTTCCTCTAATTGCTTTCAAAAAATTTCTCGTGTCAACATATAACAACAGGAGTGTTGTGTTATTTTTTTGTGATTTTTTGGGGTTCGTTTGGACATTTTTATGCATTAAGTATTTATGTGCATAATCCAAATTTAACTACATGCACATGCTCCGGTGCATATAAATTGGTTGAAGAAATCAAATCTTTGGTCCTTGGGTGCATTCTTAGGTCCCGATGCAAGAAATGTATGAATGTCAAGCACCATTGCCACCGTCACTCGGCCGCAAACATTGAGATACCTGGTTTTTAAATTCTAGTAAATCCCAAAACTCGTCTGAAATTCATGAAACTTGGCATGCTATTCATGGAGCGGCATCAACATGCCGTGTAAAGTTTTTGTCCCATTTGGGGCAGGTTTGGGTATATACCTCTCACAAACGGAGCTTCTCACAACAAGCATGATGGTTTCGGTAGGGAACGCCCCAACTTTGGGGCGAAATGATATCCATTGCCTCTAATTGCTTTCAATTTTTTCTCGTGTCAACATAGAACAACTGGAGTCTTGTGTTATTTTTTGTGATTTTTCGGGGTTCGTTGGACATTTTTATGCATTAAGTGAGTTTTCAATGAATTTTTTGTGCATAATTCAAATTTGAGCTACATGCACATGCCTCCGGTGCATATAAATTGGATGTAAAATCAAAATCTTTGTCCTTGGGTGCATGCTTAGGTCCCATGCAAGAAATGGGAATGAATGTCAAGCACCTTGCCACCGTCACTCGGCCGACAAACATTGAGATACCAGGTTTTTAAATTCTAGTAAATCCAAAACTCATCTGAAATTCATGAAACTTGGCATGCTATCATGGAGCAGCATCAACATGCCGTGTTAAAGTTTTTGTCCCATTTGGGTAGGTTTCGGGTATATGCTTCTCACAACCAGAGCTTCTCACAACAAACATGATGCTTTCGGTAGGGAACGCCCCAACTTTGGGTCGAAATGATATCCATTGCCTCTAATTGCTTTCAAAAAATTTCTCGTGTCAACATATAACAACAGGAGTGTTGTGTTATTTTTTTGTGATTTTTTTGGGTTCGTTTGGACATTTTTATGCATTAAGTATTTATGTGCATAATCCAAATTTGAACTACATGCACATGCTCCGGTGCATATATATTGGTTGAAGAAACAAATCTTTGGTCCTTGGGTGCATTCTTAGGTCCCATGCAAGAAATGGGTATGAATGTCAAGCACCGTGCCACCGTCACTCGGCCGCAAACATTGAGATACCTGGTTTTTAAAGTCTAGTAAATCCAAAACTCGTCTGAAATTCATGAAACTTGGCATGCTATCATGGAGCGGCATCAACATGCTGTGGTAAAGTTTTTGTCCCATTTGGGGCAGGGTTGGGTATATACTTCTCACAAACCGGAGCTTCTCACAACAAGCATGATGGTTTCGGTAGGGAACGCCCCAACTTGGGGGCGAAATGATATCCATTGCCTCTAATTGCTTTCAATTTTTTCTCGTGTCAACATAGAACAACTGGAGTCTTGTGTTATTTTTTGTGATTTTTCGGGGTTCGTTTGGACATTTTTGTGCATTAAGTGAGTTTTCAATGAATTTTTGTGCATAATTCAAATTTGAGCTACATGCACATCCTCCGGTGCATATAAATTGGATGAAAAATCAAATCTTTGTCCTTGGGTGCATGCTTAGGTCCCATGCAAGAAATGGGAATGAATGTCAAGCACCGTGCCACCGTCACTCGGCCACAAACATTGAGATACCTGGATTTTAAATTCTAGTAAATCCAAAACTTGTCTGAAATTCATGAAAGTTCGCATGCTATCATGGAGCGGCATCAACATGCTGTGGTAAAGTTTTTGTCCCATTTGGGGCAGGTTTGGGTATATGCTTCTCACAAACCAGAGCTTCTCACAACAACCATGATGGTTTCGGTAGGGAACGCCCCAACTTTGGGGGCGAAACGATATCCATTGCCTGTAATTGCTTTCAAATATTCTCTTGTGTCAACATAGAACATCAGGAGTGTTGTGTTATTTTTTGTGATTTTTGGGGTTCGTATGTAAATTTTTATGCATTAAGCATTTATGTGCATAATTCCAATTTGAACTACATGTACATGCTCCGGTGCATATAAATTGGTTGAAGAATCAAATCTTTGGTCCTTGGGTGCATGCTTAGGTCCCATGCAAGAGATGGGAATGAATGTCAAGCACCGTGCCACCGTCACTCGGCCGCAAACATTGAGATACCTGGTTTTTAAATTCCAATAAATCCAAATCTCATCTAAAATTCATGAAACTTGGCATGCTATTATGGAGCGGCATCAACATGCCGTGGTAAAGTTTTTATCCCATTTGGGGCAGGTTTGGGTATATGCTTCTCACAAACCAGAGCTTCTCACAACAAACATGATGGTTTCGGTAGGGAACGCCCCAACTTTGGGGGTGAAACAATATCCATTGCGTCTTATTGCTTTAAAAAATTTCTCGTATCAACATAGAACAACAGGAGTGTTGTGTTATTTTTTGTGATTTTTTGGGGTTCGTTTGGACATTTTTATGCATTAAGTGAGTTTTCAATGTATTTATGTTCATAATTCAAGTTTGAAGCACATTCTCCAGTGCATATAAATTGGTTGAAAAATCAAATCTTTGGTCCTTGGGTGCATGCTTAGGTCCCATGCAAGAAACGGGAATGAATCTCAAACACCCCTCCACCGTCACTCGGCCGCAAACATTCACATACCTGGTTTTTACATTCTAGTAGATCCAAAACTCGTCTGAAATTCATGAAAGTTGGCATGCTATCATGGAGCGACATCAACGTGGCATGGTAAAGTTTTTGTCCCATTTAGGGCAGGTTTGGGTATATGCTTCTCACAAACCAGAGCTTCTTACAACAAGCATGATGGTTTCGGTAGGGAACGCCCCAACTTTGGGGATGAAACGATATCGATTGCCTCTAATTGCTTTCGAATTTTTTTCTCATGTCAACATAGAACAATAGGAATGTTGTGTTATTTTTTGTGATTTTTCAGGGTTCGTTTGGACATTTTTATGCATTAATTGAGTTTTCAATGCATTTTTGTGCATAATTCAAATTTGATCTACATGCACATCCTCCGGTGCATATAATTTGGTTGGAAAATCAAATCTTTGTCCTTGGGTGCATGCTTAGGTCCCATGCAAGAAATGGGAATGGATGTCAAGCACCGTGCCACAGTCACTCGGCCACAAACATTGAGATACCTGGTTTTTAAATTCTAGTAAATCCAAAACTTGTCTGAAATTCATGAAACTTGGCATGCTATCATGGAGCGGTATCAACATGTCGTGGTAAAGTTTTTGTCCCATTTGGGGCAAGTTTGGGTATATGCTTCTCACAAACCAGAGTTTCTCACAACAAGCATGATGGTTTCGGTAGGGAACGCCCCAACTTTGGGGGCAAAATGATATGCATTGCCTCTAATTGCTTTCAATTTTTTTCTCGTGTCAACATAGAACAACATGAGTGTTGTGTTATTTTTTGTGTTTTTTTGGGGTCCGTTTGGACATTTTTATGCATTAAGCATTTATGTGCATAATTCAAATTTGAATTACATGCACATGCTCCTGTGCATATAAATTGGTTGAAGAAACAAATCTTTGGTCCTTGGGTGCATGCTTAGGTCCCATGCAAGAAATGGGAATGAATGTCAAGCACCATGCCACCGTCACTCGGTCGCAACACATTGAGATACCAGGTTTTGAAATTCTAGTGAATCCAAAACTCATCTGAAATTCATGAAACTTGGCATGCTATCATGGAGCGGCATCAACATGCCGTGGTAAAGTTTTTGTCCCATTTGGGGTAGGTTTAGGTATATGCTTCTCACAAACCAGAGCTTCTCACAACAAACATGATGGTTTCGGTAGGGAACGCCCCAACTTTGGGGCGAAACGATATCCATTGCCTCTAATTGCTTTCAAAAACATCCTCGTGTCAACATAGAACAACAGGAGTGTTGTGTTATTTTTTTGTGATTTTTTGGGGTTCGTTTGGACATTTTTATGCATTAAGTATTTATGTGCATAATTCAAATTTGAACTACATGCACATGCTCCAGTGCATATAAATTGGTTGAAAAATCAAATCTTTGGTCCTTGGGTGCATGCTTAGGTCCCATGCAGGAAATGGGAATGAATGTCAAGCACCGTTCCACCGTCACTCGGCCGCAAACATTCAGATACCTGTTTTTTTAATTCTTGTAAATCCAAAACTCGTCTGAAATTCATGAAACTTGGCATGCTATCATGGACTGGCATTAGCATGTCGTTGTAAAGTTTTTGTCCCATTTGGGGCAGGTTTGGGTATATGCTTCTCATAAACCGGAGCTTCTCACAACAAGCATGATGGTTTTGGTAGTGAACGCCCCAACTTGGGGGCGAAATGATATCCATTGCCTCTAATTGCTTTCAATTTTTTCTCGTGTCAACATAGAACAACATGAGTCTTGTGTTATTTTTTGTGATTTTTCGGGGTTCGTTTGGACATTTTTGTGCATTAAGGGAGTTTTCAATGCATTTTTGTGCATAATTCAAATTTGAACTACATGCACATGCTCCGGTGCATATAAATTGGTTGAAAAATCAAATCTTTGTCCTTGGGTGCATTCTTAGGTCCCATGCAAGAAATGGGAATGAATGTCAAGCACCGTGCCACCGTCACTCGGCCACAAACATTGAGATACCTGATTTTTAAATTCTAGTAAATCCAAAACTCGTCTGAAATTCATGAAACTTCGCATGCTATCATGGAGCGGCATCAACATGCTGTGGTAAAGTTTTCGTCCCATTTGGGGCAGGTTTGGGTATATGCTTCTCACAAACCAGAGGTTCTCACAACAACCATGATGGTGTCTGTAGGGAACGCCCCAACTTTGTGGGCGAAACGAGATCCATTGCCTCTAATTGCTTTCAAATTTTCTCTCATGTCAACATAGAACATCAGGAGTGTTGTGTTATTTTTTGTGATTTTTGGGGTTCATTTGGAAATTTTTATGCATTAAGCATTTATGTGCATAATTCAAATTTGAACTACATGTACATGCTCCTGTGCATATAAATTGGTTGAAGAAACAAATCTTTGGTCCTTGGGTGCATGGTTAGGTCCCATGCAAGAAATGGGAATGAATGTCAAGCACCGTGCCACCGTCACTCGGCCGCAAACATTGAGATACCTGGTTTTTAAATTCTAGTAAATCCAAATGTCGTCTAAAATTCATGAAACTTGGCATGCTATCATGGAGCGGCATCAACATGCCCTGGTAAAGTTTTTATCCCATTTGGGGCAGGTTTGGGTATATGCTTCTCACAAACCAGAGCTTCTCACAACAAGCATGATTGTTTTGGTAGGGAACACCCCAACTTTGGGGGCGAAACGATATCCATTACCTCTTATTGCTTTAAAAAAAATTCTCATGTCAACGTAAAACAACAGGAGTGTTGTGTTATTTTTTGTGATTTTTCGGGGTTCGTTTGGACATTTTTATGCAATAAGTGAGTTTTCAATGTATTTATGTGCATAATTCAAGTTTGAAGCACATGCTCCAGTGCATATAAATTGGTTGAAAAATCAAATCTTTGGTCCTTGGGTGCATGATTAGGTCCCATGCAAGAAATGAGAATGAATCTCAAACACCCTGCCACCGTCACTCAGCCGCAAACATTCACATACCTGGTTTTTAAATTCTAGTAAATCCAAAACTCGTCTGAAATTCATGAAACTTGGCATGCTATCATGGAGCGACATCAACATGGTGTGGTAAAGTTTTCGTCCCATTTGGGGCAGGTTTGGGTATATGCTTCTCACAAACCAGAGCTTCTCACAACAACCATGATGGTTTCGGTATGGAACGCCCCAACTTTGGGGGCGAAACGATATCCATTTCCTCTAATTGCTTTCAAATTTTCTCTCGTGTCAACACAGAACATCAGGAGTGTTGTGTTATTTTTTGTGATTTTTGGGGTTCGTTTGGAAATTTTTATGCATTAAGCATTTATGTGCATAATTCAAATTTGAACAACATGTACATGCTCCGGTGCATATAAATTGGTTAAAGAATTAAATCTTTGGTCCTTGGGTGCATGCTTAGGTCCCATGCAAGAATTGGGAATGAATGACAAGCACAGTGCCACCATCACTCGGCCGCAAACATTGAGATACCAACTTTTTAAATTCTTGTAAATCCAAAACTCATCTAAAATTCATGAAACTTGGCATGCTATCATGGAGCGGCATCAACATGCCGTGGTAAAGTTTTTGTCCCATTTGGGGCAGGTTTGGGTATATGCTTCTCACGAACCAGAGCTTCTCACAACAAGAATGATGCTTTCGGTAGGGAACGCCCCAACTTGGGGGCGAAATGATATCCATTGCCTCTAATTGCTTTCAATTTTTTCTCGTGTCAACATAGAACAATAGGAGTCCTGTGTTATTTTTTGTGATTTTTCGGGGTTCGTTTGGGCATTTTTATGCATTAAGTGAGTTTTCAATGCATTTTTGTGCATAATTCAAATTTGAACTACATGCACATGCTCTGGTGCATATAAATTGGTTGAAATATGAAATCTTTGTCCCTGGGTGCATGCTTAGGTCCCATGCAAGAAATGGGAATGAATGTCAAGCACCGTGCCACTGTCACTCGGCCACAAACATTGAGGTACCTGGTTTTTAAATTCTAGTAAATCCAAAACTCGTCTGAAATTCATGAAACTTGGCAAGCTATCATGGAGCGGCATCAACATGCCATGGTAAAGTTTTCATCGCATTTGGGGCAGGTTTGGGTACATGCTTCTCACAAATCAGAGCTTCTCACAACAACCATGATGGTTTCGGTAGGGAACGCCTCAACTTTGGGGGTGAAACAATATCCGTTGCCTCTAATTGCTTTCAAATTTTCTCTCGTGTCAACATAGAACATCAGGAGTGTTGTGTTATTTTTTGTGATTTTTTGGGGTTCGTTTGGACATTTTTATGCATTAAGCATTTATGTGCATAATTCAAATTTCAACTACATGCACATGCTCTGGTGCATATAAATTGGTTGAAGAATCAAATCTTTGGTCCTTGGGTGCATGCTTAGGTCCCATGCAAGAAATGGGAATGAATGTCAAGCACCGTGCCACCGTCACTCGGCCGCAAACATTGAGATACCAAGTTTTTAAATTCTAGTAAATCCAAAACTCATCTGAAATTCATAAAACTTGGCATGCTATCATGGAGCGGCATCAACATGCCTCTAATTGCTTTCAAATTTTTTCTCGTGTCAACATAGAACAACAGGAGTGTTGTGTTATTTTTTGTGATTTTTCGGGGTTCGTTTGGACATTTTTATGCATTAAGTGATTTTCAATGCATTTAAGTGCATAATTCAAATTTGAACTACATGCACATGCTCCGGTGCATATAAATTGGTTGAAAAATCAAATCTTTGGTCCTTGGTTGCATGCTTAGGTCACATGCAAGAAATGAGAAAGAATGTCAAGCATCGTGCCACCGTCACTCGGCCGCAAACATTGAGATACCTGGTTTTTAAATTCTAGTAAATCCAAAACTCGTCTGAAATTCATGAAACTTGGCATGCTATCATGGAGCGGCATCAACATGCCGTGGTAAAGTTTTTGTCCCTTTTGGGGCAGGTTTGGGTATATGCTTCTCACAAACCAGAGCTTCTCACAACAAGCATGATGGTTACGGTAGGGAACGCCCCAACTTTGGTGGCGAAACGATATCCATTGCCTCTTATTGCTTTCAATTTTTTTCTCATGTCAACATAGAACAACAGGAGTGTTGTGTTATTTTTTGTAATTTTTTGGGGTTCATTTAGACATTTTTATGCATTAAGTGAGTTTTCAATGCATTTATGTGCATAATTCAAAATTGAACTATATGCACATGCTTCGGTGCATATAAATTGTTTAAAAAATTAGATCTTTGATCCTTGGGTGCATGCTTAGGTCCCATGCAAGAAATGAGAATGAATGTTAAGCACCGTGCCACCGTCACTCGGGCACAAACATTGAGATACTTGGTTTTCAAATTCTAGTAAATCCAAAACTCATCTGAAATTCATGAAACTAGGGATGCTATCTTGGAGCGGCATCAACATGCCGTGGTAAAGTTTTTGTCCCATTTGGGACAGGTTTGGGTATATGCTTTTCACAGACCAGAGCTTCTCACAACAAGCATGATGTTTTGGTAGGGAACGCCCCAACTTTGGGGGCGAAATGATATCAATTGCCTCTAATTGCTTTCATTTTTTTTCTCGTGTCAACATAGAACAACAGGAGTGTTCTGTTATTTTTTCTGATTTTTCGGGGTTTGATTGGACATTTTTATGCATTAAGTGACTTTTCAGTGCATTTATGTGCATAATTCAAATTTGAACTAGATGCACATGCTCCAGTGCATATAAATTGGTTGAAAAATCAAATCTTTGAACCTTGGGTGCATGCTTAGGTCCCATGCAAGAAATGGAAATGAATGTCAAGCACCGTGCCACCGTCACTCGGCCGCAAACATTGAGATACCTGGTTTTTAAATTCCAGTAAATCCAAATCTCGTCTGAAATTCATGAAACTTGGCATGCTATCATGGAGCGGCATCAACATGCCGTGGTGAAGTTTTTATCCCATTTGGGGTAGGTTTGGGTATATGCTTCTCACAAACCAGAGCTTCTCACAACAAGCATGATGGTTTCGGTTGGGAACGCCCCAACTTTGGGGGCGAAACGATATCCATTGCCTCTTATTGCTTAAAAAAATTTCTCGTGTCAACATAGAACAACAGGAGTGTTGTGTTATTTTTTGTGATTTTTCGAGGTTCGTTTGGACATTTTTATGCATTAAGTGAGTTTTCAATGTATTTATGTGCATAATTCAAGTTTGAAGCACATGCTCTAGTGCATATAAATTGGTTGAAAAATCAAATCTTTGGTCCTTGGGTGCATGCTTAGGTCCCATGCAAGAAATTGGAATGAATGTCAAGCACCGTGCCACCGTCACTCGGCCGCAAACATTGAGATACCTGGTTTTTAAATTCTAGTAAATCCAAAACTCGTCTGAAATTCATGAAACTTGGCATGCTATCATGGAGCGGCATCAACATGTCGTGGTAAAGTTTTTGTCTCATTTGGGGCAGGTTTGGGTATATGCTTCTCACAAACCAGAGCTTCTCACAACAAGCATGATGGTTTCAGATAGAACACCCGTATGCAAAGTGAGAGCAGGATTTGTGCATATCTTGAACACAAACGGTTCTTTTGGAGGACCCGTGTGAATCACTAGCGGGGCGGCGCAGTAGTATTCGATTTGACAGCGGGCGGCGCAGTTCCCGATACGGCTTTAATGGAGACGAGGGAGAGGGTAGCGGTTCCCGGAATGTTGAACGACCAATTTTGCATGCTCCTTCAATTAGCATCATGTGAATGCATGAGGGAAGTAATGGGAGGACCGGGAAAAGAGGCAGCACGATGTGAATGCAACGCAGTTTGCACTCATATAAAGTCGCCCCTCCATTCCAATGCATCTACCACATCGTACGCACCTAAGCACCTACACTAATAAGCGCAAAAGTTCCCACTCCAGACCCATGGCGGCGATGCGCACGAGCAGCCAGCGGCTGTGCCAGATGGTTCACGACGCCGGCCTGCGGCATGGCACCGTGGATCGTCTCCATACGGTGTTGCCAACTGGCTGGTGGATGGCCACCGTCGACGCCAGCTATGACTCTCAGTTGGACCAGATGATCGTTCGCAGCACCAACAGGTTCACCGTCGTCAAGAAGCTCATGTACGATATCATCGTACTCCTCCAGCCCGTGCGCCCGGGCTCCTCATTGCCTACCACCCTAATCGGCCTCCATGGTCGGAACCTCTTTGAAGCACTGGTGGCCCTGCAACTGCCCGCCGACGCCACGAAGAATGTCCACCTGGAGGTCGCACTTGCCGCGAGGCGCCTCGCCCTGCAAGAAACTGTCGACCTGCACATCCATGTGTACGAATGAATCGTGGACATAGGTATCTACAGGGCCAGTGAGGACGCTATGACGTTGGCCTTCTTCAGCCGCCTGGAAGCCTTGGATGCCGTAGTTGAGAAGCACCTTGACCTCGCCACACAAGCTGCCGCTCCTTAGCCACCGGTCGGTGGCCCGGCCGGCGCACTGAGTTGAGGAGGAGGAGGTCGTACGTTGATGGATGCATCTTTCTTCTTGCCTCCTGCAACCACCACTGTGATCGCATCATCGTGGCCTTAATTCTTCTTTTGCTATTGCAATCTCATTCCAGTCAATACAGACATGTGTGATCCCTTTGCTAATACAGACATGTATGTTCTAGTCTTATTTTGATTGGCTTGAATGAAGGTCTATCCCGCCGTTAGGCGCCGCAGCGCGCTGTGCTCGTCGTTAGGCATCGCGGCGCGCTCTGCTCGTGTCCGTCGGTGCGCTTGGCTTGTGGACAACTTTTCCTTGTGTGTTCAACTGCTATATGCATATATATATATATGGTTGCTCGCCGTTGAGGCGACCATGGAGCGCTTTGCTCGTGTCCCTTCGCGTGCGCTCTGCCAATGGTTGGGCATGCGCACGATCACGTCGGGGGCCCCATATGCATGCGGTTGCTCCGCGCACATTGCCACGTGATGCAGTTACGTCCGTCACGCTGGAGTTACGCGCTACAAATTAGAACTGCCATCAGGGCCTGCCGATATTCCTGGCCGTCCGGCTTCCCCTTTAATTCCCATTGCCATTATAACATTAGTCTCTTTAACCTTTCGATCGCGGCCCACAACACAACAAGCACACCCACGACGACACATAGAGAGGGGATGTCCGGCGGCGCTCCAATGGAGTTCGGCGAGCATAGAGTGGAGACCCACGCGAGGGAGACATATCTCTCGGTGGTGTACACCATCGACCCGGCCGTGGTGGACGACTACATCAACGGCGTTGAGCAGTTGCTTGCTGGAGACAAGTACAAGGTGGTTGGCATCAACCTCCAGTACACCACCAGTCGTCCCGGCATAGATCAGAAGGTTGCCATCGCCCAGTTGTGCGTGAGCCATCATGTCCTCATCTACCACTACTGCATGGCCACAGAGCCTTGCGATCGTTTCAACAGGTTTGTCAACAACACTGACTACAAGTTCGCCATGGCGGATACCACCAGCGCTTAGTGTTACGGGCTTGGCCTGCAAGAACCTTGTCGAAATCCGTGACCACTACACGGTCCGGGGTAGCACGAAGAAGGACTCCCTGGTCGAACTCGCCCCGGCCATCATCGACCCCTACCATGAAAAGATGAAGCAGGATGCCCAGAGAACAAGTCCTGTATCCAAGCACGGGGCCTGGATGCGGCAACTGGATGAACCTCACCTCAGGTTTGTGGCCAAGAGCATGTACACATGCTACGATATGCAGAGGTGGATCGTTGACATGAGGAAGTGTCTCGTTACCCAAATCGACGAGCCCGGATCGAGCCACAAGCAGGGAAAGCAGCGTCACAAGAAGTAGATGATGATCAGATGATCGTTTATGATAGTTAATCATGATGTTATATATAATTTACTTTATTGGTGTGTGGAAATGTCATGTGTGTAGTAGCCACCTATGTAATTATGCATGTAATAGTCTACTTTGGTGTGTGCAAATGCCATGGTTCTAGTAGCCACCTATGTAAGTGGATGTTTAATTTGGTTATGCAAACATGTCCTTATAAGTGTGTGTGTGTGTGTGTGTGTCTATATGTTGTTGTTCTGTATGCAATCCCATCACACAACACACACGTCTTATTAGCAGCAACCATCTATGTTATTATCGGTCTACAGACACATTTCTGATAACAGACCTATTTGCCGCGTATCACACACATCTTGTTAAGTTGAACCGTTTCTGTTCTCATGTCTCAATGCAAACAGTTCATCCGAGTGAACCGCATGCCATATATCGCACACACCTTTGATCTAGTTGACCATTTCTTTTGTGTTGCCTAATCACAAATAGTTCATCCGAGTGAACCGTATGCTTTGTATCGCATACGCCTCCATCTGGCTGCCCATTTCTTTTGTTCCTCCTCATCGCAAACAGTTCATTGAACTGAACCGTATGCCCTTCATCGAACACGCAACTAAAACCTGAACCGTGTTTGATGCATCCGTCATCGCAAACATTTTACACATTTCTGACGGTCTTCATACAGCACCGTTCGTGATTATGGCATCACACACAGTTTCTCGAAGGGTCTCTGATTGTAGTGTCGCGTTAGCAGCATCCTGCAGTAGTGAAATATGGTCGCACAAGTCAGTGATGTAACTGGTCGTACATGTCAGCCCAAGCTGATGCGTGTCGCGGGTCCGACCGACCATCTATTGGTGTGACCTACTGTAAGTATTACGTGATGGAGACTTTTGGTTGCGGCTTCGGGCGATTGTCACGACCAAGCATTCAAAAATTAGTGATAAATCAATTACCATCTTTTTCCAAACGACCAAGTATTTTCACAAGAATACAATACATATAGATGGAGTGATTGTCACGGTTGCAAACCGCCATGGCGCCGCAAGTTCACTGCAGCAGCAACCGAGTAGGTCACTGCATCACTGGTGGGGAAGGAGGGCGTCTCACCTCGCCTACGATGCATGCCCAGCGGCGTTGCCTACGATGCATGAGCAGCTGGTCCCGTGGTTTGGCTTCTCCTACCGCCCATTTGAATAGTTGCACCGGCTGCTCATGCCATTCCACATGCATGTGCGTTCTTTCCTCCGTAGTTGACTCCGTGAACATGATCTCTGCCATTAGCCCTAGCTCGAAATCAACACGACGCTGCCAGATGCTGACATCCCTCAGCATCTCTCCCCTGAGAACGAATTGCGCCTCCGCCTTGTGCTACGCCAGGCACAGCTCCTTCGAACTTCTCTCCAATCGATGCGACGCTTCCTCGATTCTATTTTCCCTTGCTGCCTACCACCTGAAACGCAACCCTAGCATGTCCTCCGGTGCCAGTGATCTATGATTCCTGAGAAATGGATCCCCTCTAAAACACATGTGGGTTTCACTCAAAGGCGGCAGTGCTGCGGTCCGCAACGAGAGGGCAGCACACAGGATCCTGGTATCTGAGGGATTATCCATGGCGGGATCCGGTGGGCGAGGCGGGGGTCGTGGTTCTAAGACTGACAGTAGAATGGGGGGGAGGGATGAGGAGGCATGATCCTAGCTATGGAGTAGTTGTACATGCGAGTTTACGAGTTTAGGCCCTTCACGGAGGAAGTAATAGCCCTACGTCTCGGTGCCCGAGGGCGGCCGACTGGATTGTGTATATGTGTGTGTTTACAAAGGATGTGAACCCTTGTCCCAGAGAAGGGGAATGGCTTATATAGAGTGCGCCAGGACGCCAACTCTCCTTCGTTACACAGGATTCAATGTACATTAAGAGTGGAACGTTACTGGTAACGCTAGCAATTAAGTGATATAAATGTTAATTAAGTCTATGAGTAAATGCCCGACCGTTTTTGTGTAGAGTGGCTTTAGGTCTTCTGTACGTCGAGTGGTTACTGTGACAGTCGAGTGTCATTGATTTTTCCGAGTGGAATGTCTCTGGTCGAGTGGATGATGGTACCCTTTGAATGCTTCTAGCTTTAGGGCGATGACCTTGGGGAGGGCGTCTAGGTCAGGCCTATGACCCTACCCTAGGTACATAGCTTCATCATTAGCCCCTGAATGGTTCGGGGCTTGAGTGGAGAAGGAGTTGAGAATTCCTCCAATTCAATTTTCGTGCTTCGAGAGCGTCTTATTTGCGACCAAATGAACAATTATGATGACCCCAACTTCTTCTTAGTCGCCTTGATCCGTTCTTGGTTCCGCCGAGTGAACTTTTGCTGTAATGCTCTGAGTGATGATATGGAATAGATCTTTTGCCTAACAGGTTGCCCTGCTGCGCGCGGATATCATGGGATTTTGTATTTGGGGAAGCGCACGAGACGGAGGAGTCCGCAGTAATCAGATGGGATCAGGCGAGGCCACCTCGATCACCGCGCCACCTTTTTCGCCACGTACCTCGCGCGCGATTGTTGCGGGATTTGATTGGATCGTCTGGCCCCACAGGTCAGCCACTCGGAAGCGGCCCCATATAAGGTGCCATATCGGATTTTGTGCACAACGCTTCTCCATTCTCCTCCTTTCTCCTCTGCTTTCTCCGCTGTCTCCATCTTTGCTCTCAGTGCCGTTGCCCCGTTCGAGCTTCGCCTGCGACCATGGGTAAGGAGAAGACGGTGGCCTTGGAGGTGCAAAGAAGGCGACGGCGAAGGCGAAGGGAAAGAGGTCCAACTGGGGCGGATCCTCGTCAGGACCCGGCCTGCCGTGCGGCTCGATCCAGGGCGACTAGATCCGGTCTACGATCATCCAAGACGACATCGATGAACTGGTCGAGGGGGGGCTGATCCCCCATGAATCGACACAACTCTCATAAGGAGAGACCGAACCGCATCCGCGTGATGGTGAGTGCGTTCTCCTCGCAACTCATGTTGACCGTGGATTTTCTGTGCCTCCCCATCCTTTTTCTGGGGATTCTTGAACTTCTTTGGAGCACAAATTCACCATTTCAATCCCAACTCCATCGTATATCTTGCCGCCTACGTGTCCATGGGCGAGAACTTCTTAGGTTGTAGGCCACACTGGGGTCTTTTCAAGCACATTTTCACTTGCCGTTCTCAGTCGGTCAAGAAGGCCAATCCGACGAGAAAACACACGTGATTCAGATGTGTGGGGGTCTTGGGATTCAGATGAGAAATAAAAGCACTTTCCCAGCCATGATCCTTCCCGAGTCGGTCCGAGGTTGGCAGTCGACCTAGTTTTATTGCAAAGACCAGCCGACTCCAGGTCAGTCGACCGGGCTCCCTGCTTTTTCCATGGCTCGGGTTGAGAAGCCCTCCGCATTGAAAGTGATCACAGAGGAGAGAGCGCAGGTGAAGGTGTTGGTCGAGCGGGTGGTCCAGCTTGTCCAGGACGGCGTGACCGGTATGGATCTGTTGGAGGTAATCCTCAAATGACACATCCAGCCGCTCCAAGTTCGTGATCATCCAATGTGGATGTACTCGGGCATTGAGGATTCCACTCGGATCCACCCGGAGGAGGTCGACGAGGACACGGTGGAGAAGTGGCTGAGAGGCATCACATGCAACAAGGATAACCCCATGGGGTCCAGGAGGGTCGCTCCATTCGACCATTCGCGTCAGCCAGACCAGGTCTGACTCTGGATTGCCGAGTAGTTTTTTGATTAATCATGTAACCGCCTGTCGACGACTGATTGTGTTTTTGCTTTGCTTGTTATCTTTCAGGCTCTTATTGAGATGTATTCAATGCCTAACGGAGAGCACGAGCAGGACTCGGAGGAGGAAGGTGAGCGAAGGCAATAGCGGCGAGTGGCACTCGGACGAGGAGGAGGGTGAGGAGAGCGGCGACCCGAGTGACGAAGAAGAGGTCGACTCGCCTCCTCACAGAGAAAAAAGGTCCAAGCACGCTCACGATCTGGAAAGCCTTGATGACATGGTGATCGCACCGACTGGGCAGTCTTCGAAGCGTCCCCGGGCGTCATCTCCAGTGTCGAGTGAGAGGACACCGAAGCAATCTAAAGTTGCACCTCCTCCAGCACCGAAACCACCGAGGGTTGCATCATCCAAACCTCTGAAGGCTTTGCCCAAGATCAAAATGGTCATTCCTACTATCTCTGGGTAAAAATCTGACCTGATTCTTTGCTTGACTCGGTGTATCAAACATGACCGACTGAATATTGAAATTTGCAGAGCTGCTACCTCTGGGACTTCCACCCACCAGTATGAAGACGAGGATATGGAAGATGCAGTCACCTTCAACCTGGGTACAACTCTTGTGATCTTGTTCTTGATTATATGGTCGATTAAATTCTGGCAACTCATCTAGGGTTGACTGATTTCTTTGCAGCCCCTCCCAATGTCATTGAAGTTCCAAATGATGACGAGGACGTGCCGCCGAGGCCCAGGAAGAAGAAGGCAACAGCTGGCAAGACATCCCAGTCGGAGCCGGCGGCGGAACCGGTAGTTCAATAGCTCGAAGATGCGAGTAAGGTTTCTGTAACCTTTGCTGACCCCATGTCGAGTGCGTGCCCCGCATCGTCGACTACCCCAGTGCTTGCTTCAACCATCCAACTTCATGCCTCGGATCTCCAAGCCGCTGCGTCTGGACTGTCTGTCCCCTGCTTTGCCACTCATCATGTTCCAGAAAGCCAGACGGACGCCGCTACGGAGGCCATTCGTCAGGCTGACATAATGATGGAGCGGGTGAAGGCGGTGCACAAAAGTAGTCAGGCTACTTATGATGCCAGCGCGGCTCTTCGAGCCAATGTCCAGGTAAGTTGACTTCCAGCTGAACTTGTTCTATTAGGATATGCTACCGGAATATTTTCCTTCACGCAATCTCTCATTGTCTTGCACTTCGAGACTGTACACCCACTGGGTGTTTTGTCATCTTTATCATTTTCACTCTTCCACTCGGCCTGGTCGAGTGGGATCTGAACCAGTGGGAGCACACTAAGTGCACCCACTGGGTGTAGTCCCCGAGACCGCAGTCGACTGCTGGCAGTCGGTTGGGGTCTGAGCACTACTTTCTCTGGGGTTTTTTACTCGGTCTGGGAGAACCAGCCGAGTGGAACCCGAACCGGTGGGGGCACGCTAAGTGCACCCACTGGGTGTAGTCCTCGAGACTGCGGTCGACTGCTAGCAGTCGGTTGGGGTA
This sequence comes from Triticum urartu, assembly GCF_003073215.2. NCBI lineage: Eukaryota > Viridiplantae > Streptophyta > Magnoliopsida > Poales > Poaceae > Triticum > Triticum urartu. Next base: position 144,283,548 of record NC_053023.1, read on the forward strand.
TGAGTAGTCTTGAAGTTTTATTCACTCGGAAGTAAATAATCTTTGATCATATCTTTTACTCACTGTAGAAATCTTGTACGCTTATCTCCAAGTTCGCTGCATTTGAGGAAAAGCAAAGACAACTCAACCTTGACCTGGAGCTAGCTCAGCAGAACTTAAAGAAGGATCAAGATGAAGTCGCTGGTACGGAAGGTAAGGGCCTGTCGACTGCTTATCTTGACCATCCTTCAAGTTATCCCTTTGTTCTTCTGTTTGATCTAAATGTGTATTTTGCAGAGAAAATGAGGCTGGCCCTGGAGAAGAAGGACTTGGACCTTGCAACTGCGCAGAAGGAGGCTCAGGAGAAGACTGCCCTTGCTGACCAAAAACTGGCTTCGGTCGGAGCGCTAGAGGAGGAAATCAACAAGTTGAAGTCGTCTCTCATTGAACCCAACCGAGAGGCGACTCGTCTGAAAAAAGATAAAGTGGCTCTGAATGATCAGCTGGAAGGCATGACTCGTAGGAGGAACAATTTGGAGGCTTATCTAAAAGCCCTCGCCAAGAAACTCTTTCTTATGCTCGAAGGTACCCCTTTTTACCCGACTGTTTTACTGTTTGCAAGTTAGTCCTAACCAGTCGACTCATTAACTCCTTAACTCTGTAGAATTCTGCCAAAACTTTGAAGAGGAGACTGGACGGGTCGAGATGGGCTTGGATCCTATCCTTTCTCCAGTCGGCGACGAGGTTGCCATGAATGTGCTTCGACTGGAATCCCGTGTCGCCAGTGTTACCGGTTATCTTGCTCGTCTGAAGGTGGCGGTGTCGCGCATTGACTCATCGCTCTGGCCAAGGGCAACGCTTCAGAATGATCTCAAGTCTCTGATGACTCGGCTCAATGAGGTCCCCAGTCGAGTGCAGGAATGGAAGAAGTCCTCTACCCGATGCGGCGCTGACATGGCTCTGTCGCTGGTTAGGGTCCACTGCAAAGAAGCTCGAGAAGAGAAGCTGGCGGCGATCAAGGCCGCCAACACCAAAAGGCACGACTTCCAATCCTTCATGGAGACTTTCATTGTTGCTGCCACTTGAATCGCGGACGGGATCGATTTGGACGAGTTCGTCGAGCCTGCAAGCCCTCCTCCTGCTGAGTGAACGAACTTGATATGTAAACTTCCTTTAAATTTGCCTCAGAATGCCGAGTGATTTTTGTAACCGTTAAAGTCCTTCGGGCTTGATGCCCGAGTACTTTTATCTTCGTCCTGAAACTTTTGAGGTTTTATCCAATCTTGGTTTATCTTCTGCATGTGCTTGCGTGTGCCTTCGAGTGGATCTTATTCTTCACTCGTAATATTTCTTGAAATGCAGATCTGAGGGAGATACCTCAGTCGACCTGCGCCTCTCCATCCTTGCAGATAGGGATGGAGCGCATGTTGTGCTTGTGGCACAACTCCGAGGAGAGAGTTGTAGTCGACCTGCACCTTGTCGTCCTTGCGGATAGGGATGGAGTGTGCGTTGTACTTGTGGCGTAGCTCCGAGGAGAGAGTTGCAGTCGACCTGCACCTCGTCGTCCTTGCGGATAGGGATGGAGCGCGCGTTGTACTTGTGGTGTAGCTCCGAGGTGAAGGTTGCATTCGACCTGCACCTCGTCATCCTTGCGGATAGGGATGGAGCGCACGTTCTACTTTGTGGCGTAGCTCCGAGGTGAAGGTTGCATTCGACCTGCACCTCGTCATCCTTGCAGATAGGGATGGAGCGCACGTTGTACTTGTGACGCACTCCGAAGAGAAGGTTGCATTGGACCTGCACCTCGTCATCCTTGTGGATGGGGATGGAGCGCATGTTGTATTTCTGGCGCAACTCTGAGGAGAGAGTTGTAGTCGACCTGCATCTCGTCGTCTTAGGCAAGTACTAGACTGCAGCTAAGCCCCCGAGTGTGAGGTTTGCTCATCACACGGTAGGACTTTTAATACTTAGGCAAGTACTGGACTGCAACTAAGCCTCTGATTGTGAGGTTTGCTCATCACTCGGTAGGATTTTTAAAACTTAGGCGAGTACTAGACTGCAGCTGAGCCTCCGAGTGTGAGGTTTGGTCATCATTCGGTATGATTGTTAATACTTAGGCGAGTACTGGACTGCAGCTAAGCCCCCGAGTGTGAGGTTTGCTCATCACTTGGTAGGATTTTTAAAACTTAGGTGAGTACTGGACTGCAGCTAAGCCCCCGAGTGTGAGGTTTGCTCATCACTCGGTAGGATTTTTAATATTTAGGCGAGTATTGGACTGCAACTAAGCCCCCGAGTGTGAGGTTTTCTCATCACTCGATAGGATTTTTAATACTTAGGCGAGTAGTGGACTGCAGCTAAGCCCCCGAGTGAGAGACTTGCTTACCACTCGGTAGGATTTTTAATACTTAGGCGAGTACTGGACTGCAGCTAAGCCCCTGAGTGAGAGACTTGCTCACCACTCGGTAGGATTTTTAATACTTAGGTGAGTACTGGACTGTAGCTAAGCCCCGAGTGAGAGACTTGCTCACCAGTCGGTAGGATTTTTAATACTTAGGCGAGTACTGGACTGCAGCTAAGCCCCCGAGTGAGAGACTTACTCACCACTCGGTAGGATTTTTAATACTTAGGCGAGTATTGGACTGCAGCTAAGCCCCCGAGTGAGAGACTTGCTCGCCACTCGGTAGGATTTCTAATACTTAGGCGAGTACTGGACTGTAGCTAAGACCCCGAGTGAGAGACTTGCTCACCACTCAGTAGGATTTTTAATACTTAGGCGAGTATTGGACTACAGCTAAGCCCCGAGTGAGAGACTTGCTCGCCACTCGGTAGGACTTTTAATACTTAGGCGAGTACTGGACTGCAGCTAAGCCCCCGAGTGGCAGACTTGCTCACCACTCAGTAGGATTTTTGAACTTAGGCGAATGGATTCGCAGCTAAGCCTCCGAGTGGGAGGCTTGCTCACCACTCGGTAGGATATTTTACGCTTAAGCGAACGGATTCGCAGCTAAGCCACCCACTGGGGGATTTTAGACACAAACGTAAGTAATCGACAACCATTTTAGAAGACTGTAAAACTCTTGTCTTTGATAAACAAACTACAAATGTGCTTCTTATTACATCTCAACAGACTGAGTGCTTAAGTATAAAAGGGGCAGAGTAACTCCGCATTCCAAGCGCGCGGCTTGTTTTTCTTGTGCTCGATGTTATAGAGGTGGTACGCTCCATTGTGGAGCACTCTGGTGACAACGAAGGGGCCTCCCCAGGAAGGCGCAAGCTTGGGTGGTTTCGGCTGATCCACTCGAAGAACCAAGTCTCCCTCTTGAAATGCTCGACCCCTTACGTTTCTGGCGTGAAATCGACGCAGATCTTGCTGATAAATGGTCGATCGGATCAAGGCCATCTCCCTTTCTTCCTCCAGGAGATCAACCGCATCTTGCCATGCCTGTTCTGCTTCTTCTTCTGAGAAAAGCTCGACTCGGGGCGCATTGTGGAGCAAGTCACTCGAAAGTACAGCTTCGGCTCCATAAACCAAGAAAAAGGGAGTTATGCCAGTCGACCGATTGGGAGTTGTCCTCAGTCCCCACAATATTGATGGAAGTTCATCAACCCAGGCTCCTGCTACTGTTTGAGATCATGCATCAGTCGGGGTTTCAGTCCTTTGAGAATCAATCCATTTGCTCTTTCAGCTTGCCCATTTAACTGGGGGTGGGCGACTGAAGCATAGTCAACTCGAGTACCTTGAGAAGCACAGAAGGTCCTAAACTCATCAAAATTGAAGTTTGACCTGTTGTCAGTGATGATGCTGTGTGGAACACCATATTTGAATGTTAACTCTCTGATGAAGCTGACAACAGTGCTGGCTTCAAGGTTCTTGATAGGCTTGGCTTCAATCCATTTGGTGAACTTGTCGACTGCTACAAGCACATGAGTGAATCCGCTCCTACCAGTCCTCAGAGGTCCAACCATATCCAATCCCCAAATAGCAAAAGGCCAGACGAGTGGAATGGTCTTCAGGGCTGACGCAGGCTTGTGAGACATGTTGGAGTAAAACTGGCAACCTTCACATTTGTCGACTATTTCTTTTGCCATCTCATTTGCTCGTGGCCCGTAAAATCCCGCTCGGTATGCTTTGGTCACAATGGTCTGAGAGGACGCATGGTGACCACAGGTCCCCGAGTGGATGTCATTGAGGATCACTCGACCTTCTTCAGGTGTTACGCATTTTTGGCAGACTCCAGTCGGACTTTCTCTGAACAACTGTCCTCTTATCACGGTAAAGGCTTTGGATCGGCGGACGATCTGTCGAGCCTCTTCTTCGTCCTCTGGGAGTTATTTTCTAAGAATGTACGCAATATATGGTACTGTCCAATCAGGAGTGATGACCAAAACCTCCATGATCAAATCGACAACGGCGGGGACCTCGATTTCAGTCGGATCAGTGGCACTCTTTGGTTGCGGGGGCTCTTTAGTGAAAGGATCTTCTTGAACTGAAGGTGTATGAATATGTTCCAGGAACACATTGCTGGGAATGGCTTCCCTCTTGGAACCTATCTTTGCTAGATCATCAGTTGCTTGATTTTTCAGTCGGGGTATGTGATGGAGCTCCAACCCCTCAAACCTCTTTTCTAACTTTCTCACTGCATTGCAATAACCAGTCATAGCTGGGCTTCTGACGTCCCACTCCTTCATCACCTGATTGACCACTAAATCCGAGTCGCCATAGACCATGAGGCGACGGACGCCGAGTGAAATGGCCATACGCAACCCGTACAGAAGTGCCTCATATTCGGCTTCATTTTTGAAAGAGTCAAAGTGAATCTGGAGAACATAGCTGAGTTTGTCACCACGAGGGGATACCAACACCACCCCAGCACCGGATCCATTCAGCATCTTGGAGCCATCGAAGAACATGGTCCAATGCTCCGAGTGAATTTGGGCCGGAAGTTGTTGTTCGATCCACTCGGCGAGGAAATCTGCTATTGCTTGGGACTTGATAGCTTTCTTTGCCTTAAACTTGATGTCCAGGGGAAGGAGTTCAATCGCCCACTTCACCACTCGACCAGTTGCATCTCTGTTGTTCAGAATCTCTGAGAATGGAGCGTCGCTGATGACTGTAATGGAATGATCAGAGAAATAGTGTGCAACCTTCTTCGTGGTCATATAAATCCCATAAACAAGCTTCTGATAGTGCGGATATCTTTGCTTCGATGGAGTTAGAACTTCAGAAACGTAATATACTGGGAGCTGAACTTAATAGGCTTTTCCTTCTTCTTCCCGCTCGACCATGAGTACTGTACAGACAACTTGTCTATTGGCTATAATATAAAGCAGTAAAGGCTCTTTGCTGAGTGGTGCAGCAAGCACCGGCTGGGTGGAAAGCAGGGCTTTGAGCTCTGCAAATGCTGCATCAGCTTCGGGAGTCCACTCGAACTTATCAGACTTCTTCATCAGTCGGTAAAGAGGCAATGCCTTTTCATCGAGGCAAGAAATGAATCGACTCAAGGCGGCCAAACAAGCAGTAAGCTTATGGACATCGTGCACACGCACAGGGCGTTTCATCCGAAGTATAGCAGCAACTTTCTCTGGGTTAGCGTCGATCCCCCGTTCGGAAACGAGGAAACCGAGTAAATTTCCGCCAGGGACTCCGAATGTGCACTTTGATGGATTGAGCTTGATATCATATCTTCTGAGGTTGGCAAAGGTTTCAGCAAGGTCAGCCAGTAGGTTAGAACCCTTATGTGACTTGACCACAATGTCATCCATGTATGCTTCCACATTCCGACTGATTTGAGTGAGCAGACACTTCTAGATCATCCTCATGAATGTGGCTCCAGCGTTCTTGAGGCCGAATGGCATGGTGACATAACAGAAGCATCCGAATGGAGTGATGAAAGTCTTTTTTATCTTATCAGGTCCATACAGTCAGATCTGATGGTACCCGGAATAGGCATCCAAAAAAGACAATCGCTCACACCTCGCAGTTGAGTCGACGATTTGGTCGATGCGGGGGAGAGGAAAATGATCTTTTGGGCAGGCTCGATTGATATGCTTGAAGTCAATGCACATGCGAAGTGAATCGTCCTTCTTGGGGACCGTGACAACATCGGGGAGCCACTCGGAGTGGTAGATTTCTCGGATGAACTCAACTGCCAGGAGCCGAGCCACTTCCTCACCAATTGCTTTTCTCTTCTGGACGGCGGACCGTCGGAGATGTTCCTTGACAGGTTTCACTTTCGGGTCGACTCGCAAACGATGCTCAGCCAGTCCCCTGGGTACACCCAGCATGTCAGAAGGTTTCCATGCAAAGATGTCCCAGTTCTCACGGAGGAACTGGACGAGCGCTTCTTCCTATTTGCTGTCGAGTGTCGTTGAAATATGAGTCGAAGCAGCATTGGGATCGGTCGGGTGGATATGAATCGGTTTCGTTTCTCTAGAAGACTGAAATGCAGAGTTTGTAGCAGGCTTCTTAGCTCGCAGCAAATCACTCGGATCTGCATTTTTCTAGTACTCTTGTAATTCTACTACTGTCATTTGTGCATCGGCAATTTTTTAGCCCTTCTAGAAGCACTCTTCTACCTTCTGCCGATTGCCAGTGATAGTGATCACCCCTCTGGGACCAGGCATCTTCAATTTGAGATACACGTAACATGGTGGAGCCATAAAACGTGCATAAGTGGGCCTTCCCAGAATAGCATGGTAAGCACTCTAGAAGTCCACCACTTCAAATGTCAACTTCTCCTTGCGGTAATTCTTGGAATCACCAAAAACCACATCAAGGGCGATCTGGCCGAGTGACTAGGCCTTCTTGCCAGGTATAACACCATGAAAACTCATATTGCTTTCGCTAAGCTTGGACATCGAAATGCCCATCCCTTTCAGAGTTTCAGAATAAAGGATATTTAGACCACTGCCACCATCCATCAATACTTTAGTCAGTCGAGTGCCTTCAACAACAGGGTCGACTACCAGCGTTTGCCTCCCAGGGGTGGCTATATGTGCTGGATGATCCAACTGCTCGAATGTGATGGCAGTCTAGGACCACTTCAGATAACTGGGTGTTGCCGGAGCAACCATATTCACCTCTCTGTTAATAACTTTCAATCGACTTTCGCTCTCAACATCAGCAAAAATCATCAGAGTGAATTGACATTGGGAAAACCATCATCATCTTCTTCCCTTTCCTCACCCTTGTCTGACTCCTTTTCCTTCTCCTTGGGTTGTTTCTCTCAGAACTGCTGGATCAGGGCACTGTCGAGTGGTGTGCTTAGGGTAAATGAAATTCCCCTCTTCATCTTTTTTGGTATGAATGTGGCATGGTAAATCCAACACATCATTCCCATCTTGATCTTTAACTTTCTTGGGAGTCCAGGGCCCTTTGGGCTTCCCCTTGAATTTCCCCTGGGCCACAACTAAAGCTTCACCAGGAGCAGATGGTTCGGCCTTGCGCTTCTGTTTCCGACTGGAATTCCCTCCTCCGGTTTCTTGGGCGACTGTTTTCTGCTTGCCACTCCGGAGTCGGTCTTCCTCTTCACCATTGGAATACTTGGTGGCAATCTCCATCATTTGTCTCAGGGACATATCTCCTGTCCGACTGAACTTCAGATTCAACTCACTGTACTTAACACCTTCCTTGAAGACACAAACTGCTTAGTGATCCGACACATTCTCCACTGTATGGTGCAATGTGATCCACCTCTGGATATAATCTCTCAAGGTTTCATTCGGCTTCTGCACACAGGACTGCAGCTCTGTCAACCCCGCTGACCTTTTGCATGTACCTTCAAAGGTTCTAACAAACACTCGGGCAGGTTCTTCCCAACTATATATGCTGCCAGGTGCTAACTGATTCAACCACACTCTGGCTGAGCCCTCCAACATCAAAGGAGGGTGCTTCATGGCCACTTCATCATTGCCGCCACCGATCTCCACAGCCACTCGGTAGTCCTCAAGCCAAGTGTCAGGCTTGGACTTGCTAGTGAACTTGCTTACTCTAGTCGCCAACCTGAAGTTGGGAGGGATCACTGCTGCTCTAATGGCTCTGCTGAAACACTCGGGACCAGAAACATGCACCCTGCTTCCAGTCGGATAATCTCTATCATGGCCCTCTCTGTGTGCCATGTTCCTGTCAACCAGACCTTGAACAAGAATAGATCTCGAATCAAAGCCTGGCTCTCTGGGGTCGACTGGAATTCTTCGTTCGCCGCTATGGGGGCGCCTGTCCTCTTGTCGCCGATGCATGTATGACCCACTCCTGGGAGGAGGCGTGGGCACTCGACGACGGTCATTGTGGTCGAGTTGATGATCATACTGCTCACGGTTCCTGTACTGATCCGGCCGGTGCCCACGTCCCTCACGCCGCGGAGGCGATCTTGGGCTGTGAGCAGATTGGACAGTGTCTACCACCACAGATTTGCTATGAATCCTATTCCGCGACTGAGATACTGCTGTATTTTGCTCTCCTGCTTCCCGGAGTAAAGCCTGGATCTGCATCTAACCTCGGCCAACTTCCGACTGGGAAGGCTGAATTGACTCGGCTATTCGGGATGCAGCTGTGAGATTCTGGATCCGAGTTCGGTATACCTAACTCGGAGGCGAAAAAAGTTGTCATCGACTGGACTCAGGAATCCGCTGCCGAGCACGCTCGTCGAGTGCGCGCTGGAGGTTCTCCAGTCGAGTGCGCTCAGCCAAGTTGGCCAGGCACGCCTCCTACAAGGCCCGGGCCTCGGGGGTTTCTCCAACGATAGGAGTGTGAAGTGCATCCATATTGCGGTGGCAAAGATCTTCCCTCTGCTGCGAAGAGAGGGGTTCGGGGCGGTACTCTTCGTGGATGCGCGACGGATCGCTGATGCCATCGCCACCGTTGTCACAGGGGAAGCCCGGAGGACTGCGTGGTCCATTGACCATCAAGACTTCCACCGCGGGGTCACTGCTGTCGCACTCGGATGCAGTCTCGATGGAGCCAGTTGACAGGCTGAACAGGCCGTAGAAAGTTTCATCGGGCTCGATCGCCGCGATTTGTGGGGTGGCCGATTGGTGAGCCACCGCGTGCCTCACCCACCGCTGAAGTCGTGACCGACCGGATCGCTTGCGCCGGCGAGTAGCGGCGAGCGAGGACGCCGTTGGAGCCGACTGATACTGAGTCGACGGCTGTCGAAGAAGGACGCCGCGGACGCACGCGCGGAAGTGCGTCGCCCCGCGGACGGGGAGCGCATCGATGTCAAGTGGAGCCTCGTGGAGCCAAGCGGAGCCGTCGGCAATGAAGACGAGCGCGCCAAGACGGATCTCATGGCCCTGAGCCAATCCTCCGCCAGAAACCATGATGATGGGAATGGGAAAAATCACAAGTTCTCCAACAAACTGCTAAGACACCTGCCCCACGGTGGGCGTCAACTGTCATAGGTCTAAGACTGACAGTAGAATGGGGGGTAGGTATGAGGAGGCATGATCCTAGCTATGGAGTAGTTGTACACGCGAGTTTACGAGTTCAGGACCTTCACGGAGGAAGTAACAGCCCTACGTCTCGGTGCCCGGAGTTGGTATCAGAGCCTTCCCCGACTTAGGAGCCCCCTGCTTGATCGAATCGCTGGTGTTGTTGAGTCTAGAAAAATGTTTTGAGTCTTATAGGATTATATATATCGGAGAGTAGGATTCTTTTTACTCCTCAGTCCCTTCGTCGCTCTGGTGAGGCCTCCTAACATAGAGTTTTGACTCTTCTCTTCTCAAATAGCAGTAAAAAAATTAGGATCACGCGGGTATCTTGGAATCGTTCCGATGGTTTTGTGACGAGAACATTGTTCTTGGTGCCTCCTGACATTTAGGGGTTGTGGCAGTGTCCCGGGGAGTTGAGCTCCGAGGTGTTGTCGTCATAATTTTATCGTTGCAGTTCTGGAATACCTGAGTTTCGCCGACATTGAAAATCTCTTTTATGCAGTTGTTGGTGAGATAACATCGACGCCACCCAGTACTGGGGCGGGAGTTCGGGAGTATTGCCATAACTCGTATAACGGATGATTTTTGAAGGTTGAGGTAAATGATTTCCGAAGGTTTCTTGGTTATGTGTTGAAGGATGGATACAGCTGGATGTAGGTATTGTTAGTTTGGGTGAGATATTATGCTTCCCCTGTATCCCCAACACCTGATTGCATAACCAGAAAGTTTAAGGAGTTTATAAGTGGGAATTCAAGTAGGTCCTAGGATATCTTTCCGACAGATGCATGATATGAGATTGGGGTTCGACGTCTAGTGGTCCGCCTATCCACGGTTGGTTTTACATTGGTCTCGTTGTGTATTAAAGAGTCCTTGGCTATGCTGACTCGAGGACCCTTCGTATGTCATGTGCATTGCCTTGTACATGATGGTGCTGTACGATCGAGCCCGTGTGGGCCCCACCACGAAAACTTTGGACGAAATCTCTATCATATGTTTGTTCCGGCTTATTTTGCAAGCCAATCCTTTGTTTTTGTTTTCAGTTGTGGTATTCGAGTTGCATCGAAGTCAAGTGTTGATTCCATACCGTCCCTAAACGGTGTTCTCATATTTCTATGTGAATACTAATCCTTCATGATAATCGATATTGTCATGTCAATCCTTTTCAACCAGCGTGTTTTCTCTTCAAGTGGATCCGATCTTTTTCAACATCCGCAAGATCAACTCAAGTCTTCTCAATGTTATTTGTTTCATCAGTCCCAAGTTTCCTTTGTTTTTCCCGCCCTCCCACCCTTTTTCTTCAAGAATTCAGATTTCTTAATCAACTATCCATTTTATTGATGGAAGTCTCTCCATTGCTTTCCTTCAATGTTCTTATCCGGTGATTCTCAGGAAGATTCTAACGAAGCTTCAAGTGTTTTATTCTTTGTTCTTTTCTTCTCTGGTGAATTCATTTCAAGCTTTGTTGATCATATCCTTTTCCTCGTTCCAAATGTTTTCTCATGCCGGTGCACCTCTTAAGCATCCACTTCTTGCTATTCAATTGTTCCGGAGTGCTGAAGAAATCTCAGAAGATTCAAGTTTCCATTCTCAATTCATGCAAGTTCTTTTGAGGATGTTATCTCATCCAAGCTATTTAACTCAACCGGTCTTTTCCCAGGATCTTACCTGGCTCTTCTAATTTTTCCGGAGCTATCCTAAATTCTTTTTGAGGTTTGACATAAGAATGAACTATCATCAGTCAAATGTCTTTCCCCAAGATCTTTCAAATTCTTTTCATCGTCGGTTCAACCTTTCTAATATTCATCCCGGAGTATCTCAACAACTCATGTTGGTGTTTCGCATCGTCATTCTCAACATTTGAAGACCGAAGAAGAGTTCCACTTAAATCTTACCCGTTTTTCCAAAGATGCGTAGTTCAAGCCTGATGCCATCCTCTCATAATTGTTTTGATTATGAGAATTCTTTTCACCCATCCAGAGTAATTCAGGAGTATTTTTCAGTTTGATTATCCGGAGGCCATCATCTCAGAATTATTCATTCCAGCTTTCAGCTCTCGTTCTTCAAATCTTAGTAGTGCATCATTCAAGTATTCTCTATTCAGATCGTGATCTCTTTGTTTCACTTGTGTCTAAATTCTCTCAAGTATCTTCATTCATTTTTCTAATTCTTCCTGGTGAATTGTGCCTTTGCTACTTTCATTTTCAATTCTTACGGTGGTTCGTTCGAGAGTTCTCTTCCTTGGATATCATATCAATGCATTCGTTCTTTCTAAATCCTACTGGTGGTTCATTGAAGACCTTCCCAAGTTTGCGCTATATCTCTCTTCAATTCTTTTCAACGAGAATAGGCAGTATGCCAAATCCGTTGCTTGTCATCAATTTAAATTGGTGAATAATAATCATAATGTAATTCTTATTCTTGTTTCATCGAGTTTATTCAATTCCTGCTTTTCGGAGTGGTTCATCATATTAATTCTCGGTTTCAATTGCTCATCTTTCTTTTCCCAGAGTTCCAAGTGCTCTCAATTATATCATCATGAAGATCCATCTAAATCATCGCAAGGCTTCACCTTGTGTTTTCAACTTCAATTTCCTTATATCATCCTTTTGTGACCGGAGTTCTTCATGTAGACTCTACATGACGGCTCATCAAGGATTTAATTCCTTCTCGAAGTGTTCATTGAGATTATTTTCAAACAAGCTCAAGTGTTCTTCATCTTGCATTCCAAAGTGCAATTCTTTCTCTCTTATCTTGTGAGGTGGTGTTATGTCATAATTGACAATTTCTCTTCGTGTTTCACGATTCACAAGTTGTCAGCAATGAGATATTTAAATCCATCATTTTCTCTTTGTTCAAGAGATCCTTTCAACCCATCAATCTCTTCATTGGAGTTATCTTGGGTTATATTTCACCTAAAGCTTTCCCTAAGGATTGTTGCTATTTATGGTGCTCATAAATGACCCAAGTTCTTCATTTATCCTCCCGGTGATATAAGTTTCTTGTCTCCTTGTTGATATCAATTCAAATCCATTGTTTCCGTTAGTGGCGGAATTTCACCTCATAGTTTTGAGATGTTCTCCATAAGCCCACTACAAGCTTACTCCTTTCGTTGTTGATAATCTGACAACTCCGTTCGAGAATATGTTGTAAGCGTGCTCTCTCAAGACCATGTTTCCCTCTGTTCATGACATTCCATTCTTTCTTTTCTTCCGAAGGCATTGTGATGTTGCTCTTTTCTCTCATCATCTCAAATGGTGAGGATCGTGTTCTTTTCATTCTTATCCATTTATCCGGAGTGTTGTGTCCTCTGCTCAAGTTCTTTTCATCTTATCAAGTCTTGCATCTCTTTTCAACTGAAGTGCTGTTCGAAGTTGTTCTTCCTTGTTCCTCTTTCCTGACAAAGTGTTTTCAACTTCGATCATCTCTGTGGTATTCTTTCTTTCAAGCGGTTTAACCCTTCAAGGTTCTTTGGTTTCACTCGTTTGTCAAAGAAGCAACTTAGTTTTACCTCTTCTCTTCCTCTTCCTTTTCCCTTCGGTGCCATTCTAGATCTCGAGACGAGATCCTCTCGTAGTGGTGGAGTGTTGTGATGCCCCGAGACCGTTGCGCTAGGTGTCCTCCAGTTATTAGCTATTGTTGCCTTGTCATTTGTTTGTGTGTCATGCATTTCATATCATGTCACCATGTGCATCGCATTCGCATACATGTTCGTCTCATGCATCCGAGCACTTTCCCCGTTGTCCATTTTGCAATCCGGCGCTCCTATATCCTCCGGCGCCCCCTTTTGCCTCTTTTCGTGAGCAGGTGTTAAACTTTCTCGGAATGGTCCGAGATTTGCCAAGCGGCCTTGGTTTACTACCGGTAGACCACCTGTCAAGTTCCGTGCCATTTGGAGTTCGTTTGATACTCCAACGGTTAACCGAGGAACCATAAAGGCCTCGTGTGTATTGCAGCCCAACACCCCTCCAAAGTGGCCCATAACCCATCCAAACCCCTCCATCCTCTCGGTCGTTCGATCACGATCGTGTGGCCGAAAACCGCACCTCATTTGGACTCTCCTAGCTCCCTCTACCTATAAATATGTGCCTCGCCCCAAAAATTCGCGGATGAACCCTAGTCTTCTTCATCCTCGTGCCGCCGGACACGTCCGTGCCGAGCCGGACATGTCCGCCACCGCCCCCTCGTCCAATCGGACGCTGCCACCTCACCACCGCCGCGCTCTCTCTCCTCCGCGCCCGCCACGGCCCGCCAGGGCCCGAGGCCGGCCCGCCCCGGGCCAGATCTGGGCCGCCGCCCCGCGCCCGCTCGCCGGCGCTCCCGCCGCTCCATCGCCAGCGTTGGCCGTCCGCCACCGTCGCCCTCGCCGGAGTTCCGCGTCCGCTGGATCCAGGAGAGATGGATCAGATCCACCAGTCCCGGGAACAAAACGCCTCCACTCCGTCCCCGAACCACTCCATCCCGTTGACTTTTCTCGAAGGTCTATTTTTCTCTAAGTCCGAGATCTGTGTTATTTTCAGGCCATGTTCATCGCATCATAACTTCTCATCCGTAGATCCGTTTTGCGCGTGTGAGATATCAAAATGTTCATCTGGATTTCCTCTTCATTACGTTCCATTGCACCATGCTTGTTTGAGTCCATCTTGATGCCTAAAAGGCTGTTGCAAGAGTACTATAAAATGTTAGTTCCTGTTTCTTAACAGATCTTGAGCATTTGTCATTTTTGCCATGATGATTGTGTGCTGCATATGGCATGAGCTCTACATGTGTTTTGGGCTATGCCATGCCATCTTTACAGGGGTGTATGCAATGTATTTTTGTGATCAATGTGGTGACTTGCACAATCATGCAAAGTAGCTCTCGTGATATTGCTGATTTCAGGGACTTAGTATTCCACTAAGTCATTTCCCTGCTGTTATTTTTATGCCATGTATTCATGTTGCTACACAGTGATCCATGCTTATTTTGAGTATGTTCAGTAAGGATGATTTTGAGATATGGTTGTGCTCTATCCATCCATGTCCCTGTTTGCATTTATGGAGTAACCTAGCATGACTCAATCTTGCTCTACTTTTGCTATAAAATGTTCCTCGCAGATTGTTTACGTGTTAATCAATTTTGCCAAGGTTGTTGTAGTTGATCCATGCATGCTATGAACTTGTTCTTGTTTTGGTTAGCTTCATGATCATGTCTTCTTGCTGGTAGTATGCTTAACTTGTCATGCAATGCCTTGTGTTGAGTGCATCGTGCTCGCAAACATGCCTTCATAATTCTGTTTATGCCATGTCCAGTTTTCTGCTAAGTCTGAATCTGTTAACGAAACTTGCTATGTTTACATGGGTGCCATCATATCTTCTGATCCTTTTTGGCTTATGGTCAGTAAGGGACTTTTGTTATATGCTTTCAGTAGATTCATGCCATGCCTTGTATTGCTATGATCTGGTCCTGTAGCATGTTGTTATCTTTCTCTAAACATGTCTTCCTAATGTTAATTCCTGACATGTTAGTATATTCACTAAGTCTGTGATGCTGATATCTTTTGCACTTTTTCCATGCTTGTTTGAACCTGCTCTTGTGTGATTTAGCTGTAGCTCAATGTTCATCTTTTGTCAAGCATCTTGAGTAGATAACTGGCATGTGCTTTGTTGCTATGTTGGAGTGCAGTAGCTTAGTTTCTTGTTGCATTCTAGATGGCATCATGTTGTTAATCGCAGAATCGTGCCATTCTTGTTTTGCTTGCCATTTGCAAACCGTGCATCCGATTCCGGTGATCTTTATATCGATTTCGACCGAAATCAACTCATCTTTCCAATGGCGCGATTGGTTTGCCAAGTTGAGGCCTGGTTCAATATTTTCCTTCCGGAGCTCACATATGCATTGCATATCACATCCCGCATATCATGCCATGTTTTGCATCATGTTGCTTGCGCATTGTACCATGGTTGATTGTTGTTTCCATTGCTTGTGTTATTGCCTTGGGTAGAGCCGGGAGACGAGTTCGTGATCGAGGAACCCGTTGAGTACGCTTACGAGGATCGAGCTTACGTCAACTCAGAGAACTTTGCACACAAGATGACCATACCCTCGAAATCACTTCTATCTTTGCTTGCTAGTTGCTCGCTCTTTTGCTATGCCGCGATACCTATCACTTGCTATATCATGCCTCCCATATTGCCATGTCAAGCCTCTAACCCACCTTGTCCCAGCAAACCATTGTTTGGCTATGTTATCGCTTTGCTAAGCCCCTCTTATAGCGTTGCTAGTTGCATGTGAAGTTGGAGTTTGCTCCATGTTGGAACATGGATATTGTTGGGATATCACTATTATATATTGTTTACTTTAATGCACCTATATACTTGGTCAAGGGTGGAAGGCTCGGCCTTATGCCTGGTGTTTTGTTCCACTCTTGTCGCCCTAGTTTCCATGATACCAGTGTTATGTTCCTTGATTTTGCATTCCTTACGCGGTTGGGTTATAATGGGAACCCCTTGACAGTTCGCCTTGAATAAAAATCCTCCAGCAAGGCCCAACATTGGTTTTACCATTTGCCACCTAAGCCTTTTTCCCTTGGGTTCTGCATACTCAAGCATCATCTTTATTTTAAACCCCAGGCCAGTGCTTCTCTAAGTGATGGTCCAACCTGCACGATGTCCGGCGCCCCCTGGGCAACCAGGGTCTATGCCAACCCGACGTCTGGCTCATCCATGTGCCCTGAGAATGAGATACGTGCGACTCCTATCGGGATTTGTCGGCACATCGGGCGGCTTTGCTGGTCTTGTTTTTACCATTGTCGAGATGTCTTGTAACCGGGATTCCGAGTCTGATCGGGTCATCCTGGGAGAAGGAATATCCTTCATTGACCGTGAGAGCTTGTGATGGGCTAAGTTGGGACACCCCTGCAAGGTTTTGAACTTTCGAAAGCCGTGCCCGCGGTTATGGGCAGATGGGAATTTGTTAATATCTGGTTGTAGAGAACTTGACACTTAACTTAATTAAAATGCATCAACCGTGTGTGTAGCTGTGATGGTATCTTTCCGGCGTAGTCCGGGAAGTGAACACGGTTCTTCTGTTATGCTTGAACGTAAGTAGTTTCAGGATCACTTCTTGATCACTTCTAGTTCACGACCGTGCTTTGCTTCTCTTCTCGCTCTCTTTTGCGTATGGTAGCCACCATATATGCTAGTGCTTGCTGCAGCTCCACCTCACTACCTTTTTCTACCCATAAGCTTAAATAGTCTTGATCGCGAGGGTGTGAGATTGCTGAGTCCCCGTGACTCACAGATTACTTCAAACAGTTGCAGGTGCCGATGATAGCCGTGCAGGTGACGCAACCGAGCTCAAGTGTGAGCCCGATGAAGTTCGTGTTCGTTGTGTTTTTTTGTTTCCAGTTGATCAATAGTGGAGCCCAGTCGGGGCAATCGGGGATCTAGCATTAGGGGTTGTCTTTCTTTCTTTGGTTCCGTAGTCGGACCTTAATTGTATTCTGGATGATGTATGCTATATTAATGTATTGTGTGAAGTGGCGATTGTAAGCCAACTCTTTATCCCTTTCTTATCAGTACATGGGATGTGTAAAGATTACCCCTCTTGCGACATGCCTACTATGCGGTTATGCCTCTAAGTTGTGCTCCGACACGTGGGAGATATAGCCGCATCATGGGTGTTACACCTATGTCTCGGTGCCCGGAGGCGGTCGACTGGATTGTGTATATGTCTGTGTTTACAAAGGATGCGAACCCTTGTCCCAGAGGAGGGGAATGGCTTATATAGAGTGCGCCAGGACCCTAGCTCTCCTCCGTTACACAGGATTCAATGTACATTAAGAGTGGAACATTACTGGTAATGCTAGCAATTAAGTGATATAAATGATAATTAAGTCTATGAGTAAACGCCCGACCGTTGTTGTGTAGAGTGGCTTTAGGTCTTCTGTACGTCGAGTGGTTACTGTGACGGTCGAGTGTCACTGATTTTTCCGAGTGGAATGTCTCTGGTCGAGTGGATGTTGGTACCCCTTGAATTCTTCTGGCTTTAGGGCGACGACCTTGGGGAGGGCGTGTAGGTCAGGCCTATGACCCTACCCTAGGAACATAGCTTCATCAGCGGGGAGGCGAGCCTAGGCACTAGGAGAGCCCTACGAGGCTAGGATAAAGATAGTACTACTCCACTCCATCCATATTTAAATACAAAGGCCACCAACAATAGCCCTGGGAAAAATTGATCATGCTGCCTGCGTCCTTGTTTATTGGCCCCCTTTTTGTGCCACTTTTTATGACATGCATAAATATTATTTTACTTAAAAATATGGCCAAAAATTGGCACAAAATACGAAGGAGACCAATGGAAGTAGCAACCCATGATTTAACTACTCGCATGCACACAGTGGAGTAGTAATTTCTTTCTCAACTACTTCCTCCCTCACGTCCACTCAATTTGCATGCGCTGTATTAATTGACCATCAATGAAGTAAAGGACTTTACACGTGTCAAATTATCACATGGGGTGGATCTTCGTACGAAAATGCGTCCCACCGTGTACCCGCGTGTGCGTGGGAGGGAATGAGTGCGTCCGTGCACATCTTTGCTTCGTGCATGTACTGCCAGTGTGCCTAAGAGAGGACGAGTACATTCTTCTGGAACTAGCAGCATGTCACTATGATCAATCCACACAAGGAGGTCGTGACAACCCCTCCACATGTGCCACGTGGCTTCATGAACTGAAAGAGAGACACCGTGTAGCATGCCATTGAACTTCTAATTTACATGTTTTGCACATACTGGAAATACTAGTAAGGTCCATGTGCATTGCATGCATCAGATTTGGAAACCAAATTATGAATAAATACCACACTATAGCATCTAAGCTTTGAGTCATATATGCATGATGTAGACGTTCGTTTAATTCTTATAGTTCATCTCATTCAAAGTCAATTAGTTTTTATAAAAAGTTAATCTATTTTATGATTCATGGAATTATGCATTGTAAAGCATAAAGTAAAAACAAATAATGGGAATTCAACTAGAAAAAAAGTTTGTGCAGTTATGATACGGAAGATTCTAGAACAAAGGAGAAGCACTTGTGTTTTGAGGTTTGTGCATTATGCTTAATTTCAACCATGGAGTCTGCTAGATTGTACATGTGGCAAAATTCGATGGGGGCTAGAATATGGTGCGAGGGGCCAAGTGGAGGGAGACTATGAAGGAGTGCACAAGTGCGAGATTGATATTTAAAGAGAGGGGGCGAGAACATGTGCTGTTGCGTGCAGTGGCAGAGCCATGAAAGATAAATGAGCTAGCGGGCCAAGTATTGCTAATCCTTTACGAGGAGGGCCAATTCGTCAACTTAAACCATTTTACCAGCAATTGATCTACTAATCACATTCATATTAGGCTCAATATATAGTGATGTTAGGGGGGCAGGGCCCTTGCTACCGCTTGTCTTCACCACTATGCGCGCGCTTGAGAGATGAAGCGGAAGGCATGGATGATGAGAGAGGGACGTTGGATATATAATTAATGTGGGTGTATTAGCTATGTAATCCTATATAGAGAGGTATAGATTGATTGATGTGTACATGGGAAAGAGTGTGAGACCTCACTAGATATATAGATTGATCGGTTTGTGTGGATAACTGGGAAAGACCTAGCTATATACACACACACATAGAGGAACATCGATCGTTGTGCATGCATGTGAGAGATAAAGAATGCCCGATATGATGAAGAGGGGGAGGTGTGTGTGTGTGTGTGTGCATGGGAGACCGGCCTAAAGAAAAAGATTGCATGTGTGCGATGGATAATGCCGAGTCGTAGTGTGTGTGCATGCATGCACTAGCAGAAGTTAGTGGTACAATTATAAAGAGAAGACGACTATGTGGGTGTAAAAGACTAGGTGAGGTCATAATCAATGTAAAGTTGAATTCAAATATTTGAATAAGAGATCATGATGTTTGAAACCCATGCATGCATGAATATAATTGAGATATGCGCGACATGGTTTGAAAACGAGCATGCTATACTGTATACACATTGAACAAGGTCAGACTGATTTGAATTTGCGATACTGATGGCAGACATTGTTTGGCCACATTGCGTCCGTGCATGGACACACTATTCTAATTGGAGATGCTGGGTGGCTTTCGCATCACATATCTATATCTATACCCCTAAATATTATATTTTATATTTTTATATAGTGTGCGAATAACTTTAACTTTGAAAGATGGTCGTTGGATGAAGCCAATCCGACGGTGCAGAGATGGCAAATCCGAGCACTACTGGTCGTTGGATATCATCTACATTCCACCAGATTTTGCCACATGTACAATCTAGAAGACTCCATGGTTGAACTTAAGCATAATGCACAAACCTCAAAACATAAGCACTTCTTCTTTGTTCTAGAATATTCCGTATCATAATTGCCCAAATGTTTTTCTATATGATTTGCCATTATTTGTTTTTACTTTATGCTTTACAACGCACAATTCCATGAATCTTAAAATAGATTAGCTTTCTTATAAAAACTAAATGATTTTGAATGAGATGAACTATAAGAATTAAAATAACATCTACATCATGCATATATGACTCAAAGCTTACATGCTATAATGTGGTATTTATTCATAATTTGGTTGCCAAGTCTCATGCGTGCAATGCACATGTACCTTAGTAGTCTAAATGGTGTGTGTGTGTGTGTTGTGCATGTTAAACACATTGTACGTACTATCATACATGGTTTAGATTCCAAACATCTAGCTAGAGCATACATGTACTATGATTTGTATTCAACATAAAATGGATACATATATTTGAATTTGAGATCGTATGTACATGTAGTTCGTATTTATATAGGAATTTACTACTCCTATATTCATGTCATGTGTTGTGAAGATAATATTTAGATGGTTGTATAACTAACCCGAGTACAATCCCATTCAAACAGAGAAAATGTACTCCAATTTAGTCCATATGCTAGACAACATGAATTGTTATTTTATTGTTGAGGGAAGTGCAAATTAATTTGGTACTGTACATGTTACGTTTGTTGTCACGATTTTTTAGTTTTGTTGTTGTTGTATTTGAATGCATTTCTAGTAATATAGTAAAACGAGACATGGCTCTCTCTAGTGATGAGGTGCGAACTGTCTTTTTTTGTACATGTTAAGCTTGTTCTCCCGAAATTTCGAGCCGCGCCTTATTATCCCAAAATTTCAAGCTAGCATCTCTGTCTATCATGCTGCGAAACTCCCGCCTCTTCAACCCACACCTTGTTACCCCGAAATATTTATGATATATATTTGTCTCGTTGTGCTCCGAAAACTCCCTCCATCTCAACCCGCGCCTTGCTATCCCAAAATTACAATGCGTGCGAAAAATCCCACCTCTTGCGAAATCCTGACACGTGAAATGCCCGTGATACCCCTAAACCAAAAGAACCGCCTAGCTCAAATAGGTGGGGGTACTTTCATAACATACCCCAGATTTTGGACAAGCGCGTCCCTAAGCCATGGTTCCCCCTCCCATCCCATCTGCCCACCCATTTGTACACCGAGGCCGCGAAAACCCTCCAAGCCCCACACCCTCCTCCGTCCGCCACCTAGCCGAAGCCTCTTCCCTGATGACATCGTCCACAACAACACCTTGATGTCCCTCATCCACCGCACCGAATGAGGATCCGTCATCGATCTCGAAGTCTCGCCGGTTCAGCCACCTGATGTCTACTACATAACCTTCTTCTTGTAGACGTTGTTGGGCCTCCAAGTGCATAGGTTTGTAGGACAGTAGCAAATTTCCCTCAAGTGGATGACCTAAGGTTTATCAATCCATGGGAGGCATAGGATGAAGATGGTCTCTCTCAAGCAACCCTGCAACCAAATAACAAAGAGTCTCTTGTGTCCCAAGCACACCCAATACAATGGTAAATTGTATAGGTGCACTAGTTCGGTGAAGAGATGGTGATGCAAGTGCAATATGGATGGTAGATATATGGTTTTGCAATCTGAAAATATAAAAACAGCAAGGTAACTAATGATAAAAGTGAGCGTAAACAGTATTGCAATGCTAGGAAACAAGGCCTAGGGTTCATACTTTCACTAGTGCAAGTTCTCTCAACAATAATAACATAATTGGATCATATAACTATCCCTCAACATGCAACAAAGAGTAACTCCAAAGTCACTAATAGCGGAGAACAAATGAAGAGATTATTGTAGGGTACGAAACCACCTCAAAGTTATCCTTTTTGATCGATCTATTCAAGAGTCCGTAGTAAAATAACACGAAGATATTCTTTCCGTTTGATCTATCCTAGAGTTCGTACTAGAATAACACCTTAAGAAACAAATCAACCAAAACCCTAATGTCACCTTGATACTCCAATGTCACCTCAAGTATTCGTGGGTATGATTATACGATATGCATCACACAATCTCAGATTCATCTATTCAACCAACACAAAGAACTTCAAAGAGTGCCCCAAAGTTTCTACCAGAGAGTCAAGACAAAAACGCGTGCCAACCCCTATGCAGAAGTTCACAAGGTCACGGGACTCGCAAGTTGATCACCAAAACATACCTCAAGTGGATCACGTGAATATCCCATTGTCACCACCGATAAGCACATGCAAGACATACATCAAGTGTTCTCAAATCCTTAAAGAATCAATCCGATAAGATAACTTCAAAGGGAAAACACAATCCATTACAAGAGAGTAGAGGGGGAGAAACATCATAAGATCCAACTATAATAGCAAAGCTCGTGATACATCAAGATCTTGGCGAATCAAGAACACGAGAGAGAGAGAGAGAGATCAAACACATAGCTACTGGTACATACCCTCAGCCCCGAGGGTGAACTACTCCCTCCTCATCATGGAGAGCGCCGGGATGATGAAGATGGCCATCGGAGAGGGATTCCCCCCTCCGGCAGGGTGCCGGAACGGGTCTAGATTGGTTTTTGGTGGCTAGAGAGACTTGCGGCGACGGAACTCCCGATCTATGTTATGTTCTGGAAGTTTGGGTATATATAAGAGATATTGGCGTCGGGAACAAGTCAGGGGGGTCTCCGAGGTGGCCACGAGGTAGGGGGGCACCCCCACCCTTGTGGGTGCCTCGGGACTCTTCTGGCCCATCTCCGATACTCCGTGGGCTTCTTCTGGTCCAAAAATAATCTTCGTGAAATTTC
Organism: Triticum urartu; assembly: GCF_003073215.2. Lineage (NCBI taxonomy): Eukaryota > Viridiplantae > Streptophyta > Magnoliopsida > Poales > Poaceae > Triticum > Triticum urartu. Next base: position 144,306,131 of record NC_053023.1, read on the forward strand.
AGGTCAATTGGACTCCGTTTGGTTTTCCTTTTCTGCGATACTCAAAAACAAGGACAAAACACACACTGGCACTGGGCTCTAGGTTAATAGGTTAGTGCCAAAAATCATATAAAATAGCATATAAATGCACATAAAACATCCAAGATTGATAATATAATAGCATGGAACAATCAAAAATTATAGATACGTTGGAGACGTATCAAGCATCCCCAAGCTTAATTCCTGCTTGTCCTCGAGTAGGTAAATGATAAAAACAGAATTTTTGATATGGAATGCTACCTAACATAGTTTTCAATGTAATTTTGTTTATTGTGGCATATGATTCGAGACAAATGTTTAATATTGACATAAAAACAATAATACTTCAAGCATACTAACCAAGCAATTATGTCTTCTCAAAATAACATAGCCAAGGAAAGCTCATCCCTACAAAATCATATAGTTTGGCCATGCTTCACTTTCATCACATGAAATGCTCCCATCATGCACAACCCTGATGACAAGCCAAGCAATTGTTTCATAATTTAGTATTCTCAAACTTTTTCAACTTTCACACAATACATGAGCGCGAGCCATGGACTTAGCACTATGGGTGGAATAGAATATGATGATGGAGGTTGTGTGGAGAAGACAAAAAGGGATAAAGTCTCACTTTGACGCGGCTAATCAACGGGCTATGGAGATGCCCATCAATTGATGTTAATGCGAGGAGTAGGGATTGCCATGCAACGGATTCACTAGAGCTATAAATGGATGAAAGCTCGACAAAAGAAACTAAGTGGGTGTGCATCCAACTTGCTTGCTCGCGAAGACCTAGGGCATTTGAGGAAGCCCATTGTCGGAATATACAAGCCAAGTTCTATAATGAAAATTCCCACTAGTATATGAAAGTGATAGAATAAGAGACTCTCTATCATGAGGACCATGGTGCGACTTTGAAGCATAAGTATCATAAAAAGGATAGTAGCATTGTCCCTTTTATTTTTTTATTTTTTATTTGGCCTTTCTTTTTTCTCTTTTTTGGCCTTTTTTGGGGACAATGCTCTATTAATGATGATCATCACACTTCTATTTATTTACAACCCAAAGATTACAACTCGATACTAGAACAAAGTATGACTCTATATGAATGCCTCCTGCGGTGTACCGGGAAGGGCAATGAATCAAGAGTGACATGTATGAAATTATGCATGGTGGCTTTGCCACAAATACGATGTCAAGTACATGATCATGGAAGGCAATATGACAATGATGAAGCATGTCATAATAAATGTAACGGTGGAAAGTTGCATGGCAATATATCTCGGAATGGCTATGGAAATGCCATAATAGGTAGGTATGGTGGCTGTTTTGAGGAAGATATAAGGAGGTTTATGTGTGATAGAGTGTATCATATCACGGGGGTTGGATGCACCGGCGAAGTTTGCACCAACTCTCAAGGTGAGAAAGCACAATGCACGGTACCGAAGAGGCTAGCAATGATGGGAAGGTGAGAGTGCGTATAATCCATGGACTCAACATTAGTCATAAAGAACTCACATACTTACTGAAAAAATCTACAAGTCATCAAAAACCAAGCATTACGCACATGCTCCTAGGGGGATAGATTGGTAGGAAAAGACCATCGCTCATCCCCGACCGCCACTCATAAGGAGGACAATCAAAGAAACACCTCATGCTTCAAATTTGTCACACAAAGGTTACCATACGTGCATGCTATGGGACTTGCAAACCTCAACACAAGTATTTCTCAATTTCACAATTACTCAACTAGCACGACTCTAATATCACCATCTTTATATCTCAAAACAATTATCAAGTATCAAACTTCTCATAGTATTCAATGCACTCTATATGAAAGTTTTTATTATACCCAACTTGGATGCCCATGTTGGAAATATGCCCTAGAGGCAATAATAAATTGGTTATTATTATATTTCCTTGTTCATGATAATCGTTTATTATCCATGCTAGAATTGTATTGATAGGAAACTCAGATACATGTGTGGATACATAGACAACACCATGTCCCAAGTAAGCCACTAGTTGATAGCTCGTTGATCAATAGATGGTTACGGTTTCCTGACCATGGACATTGGATGTCGTTGATAACGGGATCACATCATTAGGAGAATGATGTGATGGACAAGACCCAATCCTAAGCCTAGCACAAGATCATGTAGTTCGTATGCTAAAGCTTTTCTAATGCCAAGTATCATTTCCTTAGACCATGAGATTGTGCAACTCCCGGATACCGTAGGAGTGCTTTGGGTGTGCCAAACGTCACAACGTAACTGGGTGGCTATAAAGGTACACTACAGGTATCTCCGAAAGTGTCTGTTGGGTTGGCACGAATCGAGACTGGGATTTGTCACTCCGTGTAAACGGAGAGGTATCTCTGGGCCCACTCGGTAGGACATCATCATAATGTGCACAATGTGATTAAGGAGTTGATCACGGGATGATGTGTTACGGAACGAGTAAAGAGACTTGCTGGTAACGAGATTGAACAAGGTATCGGGATACCGACGATCGAATCTCGGGCAAGTATCGTACCGCTAGACAAAGGGAATTGTATACGGGATTGATTAAGTCCTTGACATCGTGGTTCATCCGATGAGATCATCGTGGAGCATGTGGGAGCCAACATGGGTATCCAAATCCCGCTATTGGTTATTGACCGGAGAGTTGTCTCGGCCATGTCTGCATGACTTCCGAACCCATAGGGTCTACACACTTAAGGTTCGATGATGCTAGGGTTATAGAGAAAGTATGTACGCGGTTACCGAATGTTGTTTGGAGTCCCGGATGAGATCCCGGACGTCACGAGGAGTTCCGGAATGGTCCGGAGGTAAAGATTGATATATAGGATGTATGGTTTTGGCCACCGGAAGTGTTCCGGGCATCACCGGTAGTGTACCGGGACCACCGGAGGGGTCCGGGGGTCCACCAGGTGGGGCCACCAGCCCCGAAGGCCTGCATGGGCCAATAGTGGGAAGGGACCAGCCCCTAGGTGGGCTGGGGCGCCTCCCACCAAGGCCCAAGGTGCCTCCAAGAGGGGAAGGGGGCAAACCCTAGGCTCAGATGGGCCTAAGGCCCACCTAGTGGTGCGCCCCCCTCTCTCCCCCTTGGCCGCCCCCTAGATGGGATCTAGGGCTGGCCGCCACCCCTAGGGAGGGAACCCTAGGTGGGGGTGCAGCCCCTCCCCTCCCCATATATATACTTGAGGTTTGGGGCTGCCCAACACATGTGATTTGCTCTCCCTGTTGGCGCAACCCTACCCCTCTCCCTCCTCGTCTCTCGTAGTGCTTGGCGAAGCCCTGCTGGAGTCCCGCGCTCCTCCACCACCACCACGCCGTCGTGCTGCTACTGGATGGAGTCTTCCCAACCTCTCCTTCTCCCCTTGCTGGATCAAGGCGTAGGAGACGTCACCGGGCTGTACGTGTGTTGAACACGGAGGTGCCGTCCGTTCGGCACTCGGATCATTGGTGATTTGGATCACGATGAGTACGACTCCATCAACCCGTTCACTTGAACGCTTCTGCTTAGCGATCTACAAGGGTATGTAGATGCACTCTCCTTCCCCTCGTTGCTAGGTTACTCCATAGATTGATCTTGGTGATGCGTAGAAAATTTTGAATTTCTGCTACGTTCCCCAACAGTGGCATCAGAGCCAGGTTTATGCGTAGTTACTATGCACGAGTAGAACACAAAGTAGTTGTGGGCGTCGATATTGTCAAGAAAGGTGTTCCCCCTAACTGTGCACCGTTGCGAAGGTTCGTTGTTTCGAAGCACCACGTGATGATCGGGTGTGATAGATTCTAATGTTCGAATACAACGGGTGTTGACGAGCCTAGCATGTACAGACATGGCCTCGGGACACATGCGAAACACTTAGGTTGACTTGACGAGCCTAGCATGTACATACATGGCCTCGGGACACATGCGAAACACTTAGGTTGACTTGACGAGCCTAGCATGTACAGACATGGCCTCGGAACACGGAAGACCGAAAGGTCGAACATGAGTCGTATAGAAGATACGATCAACATGAAGATGTTCACCGATGATGACTAGTCCGTCTCACGTGATGATCGGACACGGCCTAGTTGATTCGGATCATGTAATCACTTAGATGACTAGAGGGATGTCTATCTGAGTGGGAGTTCATAAGATGAACTTAATTATCCTGAACATAGTCAAAAGGTCTTCGCAAATTATGTCGTAGCTCGCGCTTCAGTTCTACTGTTTAGATATGTTCCTAGAGAAAATTTAGTTGAAAGATGATAGTAGAAATTATGCGGACTAGGTCCGTAAACTGAGGATTGTCCTCATTGCTTCATAGAAGGCTTATGTCCTTAATGCACCGCTCAGTGTGTTGAGCCTCGAATGTCGTCTGTGGATGTTGCGAACATCTGACATACACATTTTGATAACTACGTGATAGTTCAGTTAAACGGTTTAGAGTTGAGGTACCAAAGACGTTTTGAAACGTCGCGAAATATATGAGATGTTTCGAGGGCTGAAATTGGGATTTCAGGCTCGTGCCCACGTCAAGAGGTATAAAACCTCCGACGATTTTCTTAGCCTGCAAACTAAGGGATAAAAGCTCAATTGTTGAGCTTGTGCTCAGATTGTCTGAGTACAACAATCATTTGAATCGAGTGGGAGTTGATCTTCCAGATGAGATAGTGATGTTTCTCCGAAGTCATTACCACCAAGCTGCTAGAGCTTCGTGATGAACTATAATATATCCGCGACATATATGATGATCCTTGAGATATTCGCGATGTTTGACACCACAAAAGTAGAAATCAAGAAGGAGCATCAATTGTTGATGGTTGGTGAAACCACTAGTTTCAAGAAGGGTAAGGGCAAAAAGGGATACTTCATGAAACGGCAAATCAGCTGCTGCTCTAGTGAAGAAACCCAAGGTTGAACCCAAACTCGAGACTAAGTGCTTCTGTAATAAGGGGAACAGCCACTGGAGCAGAATTACCCTAGATACTTGGTAGATGAGAAGGCTGGCAAGGTCGATAGAAGTATATTGGATATACATTGTGTTAATGTGTACTTTACTAGTACTCCTAGTAGCACCATGGTATTAGATACCGGTTCGGTTGCTAAATGTTAGTAAACTCGAAATAAAAGGCTGCGGAATAAATGGAGACTAGCTAAAGGTGAGCTGGCAATATGTGTTGGAAGTTTTTCCAAGCTTGATGTGATCAAGCATCGCACGCTCCCTCTACCATCGAGATTGGTGTTTGCGTTGAGCATAGACATGATTGGATTATGTCTATCTCAATGCGGTTATTCATTTAAGGAGAATAATGGTTACTCTATTTATTTGAATAATACCTTCAATGGTCTTGCACCTAAAATGAATGGTTTATTGAATCTCGATCGTAGTGATACACATGTTCATGCCAAAAGATATAAGATAATAATGATAGTACCACCTACTTGTGGCACTGCCACGTAAGTCATATCGGTATAAAACGCATGAAGAAGCTCCATGTTGATGGATCTTTGGGCTCACTCATTTTGAAAAGTTTGAGACATGCGAACCATGTCTATTGGTGTATATGCATGAAGAAACTCCATGCAAATGGACCGTTTGGACTCACTTGATTTTGAATCACTTGAGACATGTAAATCATACCACATGGGCAAGATGACTGAAAGCCTCGTTTTTAGTAAAATGGAACTAGAAAGCAACTTCTTGGAAGTAATACATTTTGATGTGTGCAGTCCAATGAGTGCTGAGGCGTGTAGTGGATATCGTTATGTTCTTACTTCACAGATGATTTGAGTATATGTTGAGTATATTTACTTGATGAATCACGAGTCTGAATTATTGAAAGGTTCAAGTAATTTCAGGGTGAAGTTGAAAGATCGTCGTGATAAGAGGATAAAATATCTATGATATGATCATAGAGATGAATATCTGAATTACGAGTTTGGCACAGAATTAAGACATTGTGGAAATTGTTTCACAACTAATACAGCCTGAAACACCATAGTATGATGGTGTGTACGAACATCATAACTGCACCCTATTGGATATGATGCATACCATGATGTCTCTTATCGAATTACCACGATAGTTTATGGGTTAGGCATTAGAGACAACCATATTCACTTTAAATAGGGCACCACGTAATTCCGATGAGATGACACCGTATGAACTATGGTTTAGAGAAACCTAAGCTGTCATTTCTTAAAAGTTTGGGGCTGCAACGCTTATGTGAAAAAGTTTCAGGCTGATAAGCTCGAACCCAAAGTAGATAAATGCATCTTCATAGGACACCCAAAACAGTTGGGTATACCTCCTGTCTCAGATCCGAAAGCAATAAGGGATTGTTTCTAGAATCGGGTCCTTTCTCGAGGAAAAGGTTTCTCTTGAAAGAATTGAGTGGGAGGATGGTGGAGACTTGATGAGGTTATTGAACCGTCTCTTCAACTAGTGTGTGGCAGGGCACAGGGAGTTGTTCCTGTGGCACCTACACCAATTGAAGTGGAAGCTTATGATAATGATCATGAAACTTCAGATCAAGTCACTACCAAACCTCGTGGGATGACAAGGATGCATACTACTTCAGAGTGGTACATAATCCTGTCTTGGAAGTCATGTTGCTAGAAAACAATGAACCTACGAGCTATGGAGAAGCGATGGTGGGCCTGGATTCCAAAATGGCTCGAGGCCATATAATCCGAGAGAGGATCCATATATGAAAACAAAGTGTAGACTTTGGAAGAACTACTTGATGGTCGTAAGGCTGTTAGGTACATATGGATTTTTTAAAAGGAAGATGGACAATGATGGTAAGTATCACCATTAAGAAAGCTCAACTTGTCGTTAAGATGTTTTTTCCGACAAGTTCAAGGAGTTGACTACGATGAGAATTTCTCACCCGCAGCGATGCTTAAGTCCGTCGGAATCATGTTAGCATTAGCTGTATTTTTCAATTATGAAATCTTACAGATGGATGTCAAAACAAGTTTTCTTACCAAGTTTTCGTAAGAAAAGTTGTATGTGATACAATAGAAGGTTTTGTCAATCCTAAAAGATGCTAACAAGTATGCAAAGCTCCAGCAATCCTTCTAAGGACTGGAGTAAGCATCTCGGAGTTGGAATGTATGCTTTGATGAGATGATCAAAGATTTTGGGTGTATGCAAAGTTTATGAGAAACTTGTATTTCCAAAGAAGTGAGTGGGAGCACTATAGAATTTCTGATGAATATATGTTGTTGACATATTGTTGATCAGAAATGACGTAGAATTTCTGGAAAGCATATAGGGTTATTTGGAAAGTGTTTTTCAATGGAAAGCCTGGATTAAGCTACTTGAACATTGAGCATCAAGATCTATAAGGATAGATCAAAACGCTTAATGGTACTTTCAAATGAGCACATAACTTGACATGATCTTGAAGGTGTTCAAGATGGATCAGTCAAAGAAGGAGTTCTTGCCTCAGTTGTAAGGTATGAAGTTAAGACTTAAAGCACGACCACGGCAGAAGAAAGAGGAAGGACGAAGGTCGTCCCCTATGCTTTTGTCATAGGCTCTATACGGTGTGCCATGCTGAGTACCGCACCTGATGTGTGCCTTGCCACATATCTGGCAAGAGGGTACAAAGGTAATCTAGGAGTAGATCACTAGATAGCGGTCTAAATTATCCTTAGAGGAATAAGGATATGTTTCTCGGTTATGGAGGTGATAAAGAGTTCGACGTAAAGAGTTACGACGATGCAAGATTAACACCTATCCGGATAGCTCTGAGTAGAGATATCGGATACGTATAATGGAGCGACAATTTAGAATAGCTCCAAGTAGAACAGTTATTTGAAATGGATCCAAATGTAGCGTAGTAGTTGCATCTACAAGATGACATAGAAATTTGCGAAGTACATACGGATCTGAATGTTGCAGACCCGTTGACTGAAACCTCTCTCACAAGCATAACATGATCAAACCCAGAACTCTTTGGGTGTTAGTCACATGGGGATGTGACCTTGAGTGTTAATCACATATCGACGTGAACTGGATTATTGACTCTAGTGCAAGTGGGAGACTGTTGGAAATATGCCCTAGAGGCAATAATTTTATATTTCCTTGTTCATGATAATCGTTTATTTATCCATGCTAGAATTTTGTATTGATAGGAAAAACTCAGATACATGTGTGAGATATACTATAGACAACACCATGTCCCTAGTAAGGTCTAGTTGACTAGCTCGTTGATCAATAGATGGTTACGGTTTCCTGACCAATGGACATTGGGATGTCAGTTGATAACGGGATCACATCATTAGGAGAATGATTGTGATGGACAAGACCCAATCCTAAGCCTAGCACAAAGATCGTGTAGTTCGTATGCTAAAGCTTTTCTAATGTCAAGTATCATTTCCTTAGACCATGAGATTGTGCAACTCCCGGATACCGTAGGAATACTTTGGCTGTGCCAAACGTCACAACGTAACTGGGTGGCTATAAAGGTTCACTACCGGCATCCCAAAAGTGTCTGTTGGGTTGGCACGAATCGAGACTGGGATTTGTCACTCCGTGTAAACGGAGAGGTATCTCTGGGCCCACTCGGTAGGACATCATCATAATGTGCACAATGTGATCAAGGAGTTGATCACGGGATGATGTGTTACGGAACGAGTAAAGAGACTTGCCGGTAACGAGATTGAACAAGGTATCGGGATACCGACGATCGAATCTCGGGCAAGTATCGTACCGCTAGACAAAGGGAATTGTATACGGGATTGATTAAGTCCTTGACAATGAGATCATCATGGAGCATGTGGGAGCCAACATGGGTATCCATATCCTGCTATTGGTTATTAACCGGAGAGTTGTCTCGGCCATGTCTGCATGACTTCCGAACCCGTGGGGTCTACACACTTAAGGTTCAATGACGCTAGGGTTATAGGGAAAGTATGTATGCTGTTACCGAATGTTGTTCGGAGTCCCGGATGAGATCCCAGACGTCACGAGGAGTTCCGGAATGGTCCGGAGGTAAAGATTGATATATAGGAAGTATGGTTTTGGCCACCGGAAGTGTTCCGGGCATCACCGGTAGTGTACCGGGACCACCGGAGGGGTCCGGGGGTCCACCAGGTGGGGCCACCAGCCCCGGAGGCCTACATGGGACAATAGTGGGAAGGGACCAGCCCCTAGGTGGGCTGGGGCGCCTCCCACCAAGGCCCAAGGCGCCTCCAAGAGGGGAAGGGGGCAAACCCTAGGCTCAGATGGACCTAAGGCCCACCTAGTGGTGCACCCCCCCTCTCTCCCCTTTGGCCGCCCCCTAGATGGGATCTAGGGCTGGCCGCCACCCCTAGGGAGGGAACCCTAGGTGGGGGCGCAGCCCCTCTCCTCCCCCTATATATACTTGAGGTTTGGGGCTGCCCAACACATGTGATTTGCTCTCCCTGTTGGCGCAACCCTACCCCTCTCCCTCCTCGTCTCTCGTAGTGCTTGGCGAAGCCCTGCTGGAGTCCCGCGTTCCTCCACCACTACCATGCCGTCGTGCTGCTGCTGGATGGAGTCTTCCCAACCTCTCCTTCTCCCCTTGCTGGATCAAGGCGTAGGAGACGTCACCGGGCTGTACGTGTGTTGAACACGGAGGTGCCATCCGTTCGGCACTAGGATGATCGGTGATTTGGATCACGACGAGTACGACTCCATCAACCCGTTCACTTGAACGCTTCCGCTTAGAGATCTACAAGGGTATGTAGATGCACTCTCCTTCCCCTCGTTGCTAGATTACTCCATAGATTGATCTTGGTGATGCGTAGAAAATTTTGAATTTCTGCTACGTTCCCCAACAGCCCATCATCTTAGGACTAGTTTCATAACCAAAGCAAATTACCATGATTTTCTAAAGACTCTCAAAATAATATAAGTGAAGCACGAGAGTTCATCTATTTCTTCAAAATAAAACCACCGCCGTACTCTAAAAGGATATAAGTGAAGCACTAGAGCAAATGATAAACTACTCTGAAAGATATAAGTGAAGATCAATGAGTAGTTGAATAATTATTGTGAAGACTCTCTAACATTTAATAATTTCAGATCTTGGTATTTTGTTCAAACAGCAAGAAAAACAAAACAAAATAAAATGACGCTCCAAGCAAAACACATATCATGTGGTGAATAAAAATATAGCTCCAAGTAAAGTTACCGATGAACGAAGACGAAAGAGGGGATGCCATCCGGGGCATCCCCAATATTAGGCTCTTGGTTGTCCTTGAAAATTACCTTGGGGTGCCTTGGGAATCCCCAAACTTGGGCTCTTGCCACTCCTTATTCCATAGTCCATCGAATCTTTACCCAAAACTTGAAAACTTCACAACACAAAACTTAACAAAAAACTCATAAGCTCTGTTAGTATAAGAAAATAAATCACCACTTTTGGTACTGTTGTGAACTCATTATAAATTCATATTGGTGTAATATATACTGTATTCCAACTTCTCTATGGTTCATACCCTCCGATAGTACTCATAGATTCATCAAAATAAGCAAACAACACATAGAAAACAGAATCTGTCAAAAACAGAACAGTCTGTAGTAATCTGTAGGTTTCGAATATTTCTGTAACTTCAAAAATCCGGAGAAATTAGGAAGTCCTAGGAAATTTTTTTATTAATCTACTTCAAGTGGAATTGTTATTTATCGCTCTCTGGTTAAAAATGAAAATTATTCCCGTGAGCGCATCCTTTCTGTTTTCCGCGGGATCAAATAACAATCATCCAAGAAGATCCTAAAGGCTTTACTTGGCACAAACACTAATTAAAACATAAAAAACACAATCACAACAGAGGCTAGATGAATTATTTATTACTAAACAGGAGCAAAAAGCAAGGAACAAAAATAAAATTGTGTTGCCTCCCAACAAGCGCTATCGTTTAACGCCCCTAGCTAGGCATGATGATTTCAATGATGCTCACACAAAGGATAAGAATTGAAACATAAAGAGAGCATCATGAAGAATATGAATAGCACATTTAAGTCTAACCCACTTCCTATGCATAGGGATTTTGTGAGCAAACAACTTATGGGAACAATGATCAACTAGCATAGGAAGGCAAAACAAGCATAACTTTAAAACTTTAAGCACATAGAGAGGAAACTTGATATTATTACAATTCCTACAAGCATATATTCTTCCCTCGTAATAATTTTCAGTAGCATCATGAATGAATTCAAGAATATAACCATCACATAAAGCATCGTTTTCATGATGCATAAGCATAGAATTTTTATTACTCTCCACATAAGCAAAATTCTTCTCATTCGGAATAGTGGGAGCATCATAAGAAACTCGAATACTATAAATTGTTTCCACATTACAAGTGTAATGTTCAGAAAAAGGGTAATCATAATCATTACAAGTTCTATAAATATAATCATCTCTACTTTTTATAGCATAAGTATCATCACAATAATCATCATAAGTAGCAACTTTGTTCTCATCATAATCAATTGAAACCTGATGACCCACAAGTATAGGGGATCTATCGTAGTCCTTTCGATAAGTAAGAGTGTCGAACCCAACGAGGAGCAGAAGGAAATGATAAGCGGTTTTCAGCAAGGTATTCTCTGCAAGTACTGAAATAAGTGGTAACAGATAGTTTTGTGATAAGATAATTTGTAACGAGCAACAAGTAACAGAAGTAAATAAAGTGCACCAAGGTGGCCCAATCCTTTTTGTAGCAAAGGACAAGCCTGGTCAAACTCTTATACAGAGAAAAGCGCTCCCGAGGACAAATGGGAATATCGTCAAGCTAGTTTTCATCACGTTCATATGATTCGCGTTCGGTACTTTGATAATTTGATATGTGGGTGGACTGGTGCTTGGGTGTTGTTCTTACTTGAACAAGCATCCCACTTATGATTAAACTCTATTGCAAGCATCCACAACTACAACAAAAGTATTAAGGTAAACCTAACCATAGCATGAAACATATGGATCCAAATCAGCCCCTTACGAAGCAACGCATAAACTAGGGTTTAAGCTTCTGTCACTCTAGCAACCCATCATCTACTTATTACTTCCCAATGCCTTCCTCTAGGCCCAAATAATGGTGAAGTGTTATGTAGTCGACGTTCACATAACACCACTAGAGGCTAGACAACATACATCTCATCAAAATATCGAACGAATACCAAATTCACATGACTACTAATAGCAAGACTTCTCCCTTGTCCTCAGGAACAAACGCAATTACTCACAAAGCATATTCATGTTCATATTCAGAGGGGTAATAATATGCATAAAGGATCTGAACATATGATCTTCCACCAATTAAACCAACTAGCATCAACTACAAGGAGTAATTAACACTACTAGCAACCGACTAGCACCAATCCCGGACTTGGAGACAAGAATTGGATAAAAGAGATGAACTAGGATTTTGAGATGAGATGGTGCTGATGAAGATTTTGATGGAGATTTTCCTCTCCCAATGAGAGGAGCGTTGGTGATGACGGTGGCGATGATTTCCCCCTCCGGGAGAGAAGTTTCCCCGGCAGAACAGCTCCGCCCGAGCCCTAGATTGGTTCCGCCAAGGTTCCGCCTCGTGGCGGCGGAGTTTCGTCCCAAAAGGTTGCTTCTTATTTTTTTCTCGACGAAAGACTTCATATAGGAGAAGATGGTCATCAGAGAGCCACCAGGGGGCCCATGAGGTAGTGGGGCGTGCCCTAGGTGGGGGGCCACCCTCGTGGACAGGGTGTGGTCCCCCTGGTCTTCATCTTTGGCGAGGATTTTTCATTATTTATTACAAGGCATTCCGTGGAGTTTCAGGACTTTTGGAGTTGTGCAGAATAGGTCTCTAATATTTTCTCCTTTTTCAGCCCAGAATTCTAGCTGCCGGCATTCTCCCTCCTTATGTAAACCTTGTAAAATAAGAGAGAGTAACCATAAGTATTGTGACATAATGTGAAATAACAACCCATAATGCAATAAATATCAATATAAAAGCATGATGCAAAATGGACGTATCAACTCCCCCAAGCTTAGACCTCGCTTGTCCTCAAGCGAAAGCCGATAACGATAAATATGTCCCCATGTTTAGAGGTAGAGGCGTCGATAAAAATAAAATACGGACATGAAGGCATCATGATTATTCTCACAACAGCAACATATATAGATATTGTCATATGATTACTTATGTTCAACTGATGATCTATTCACAATGCAAAAGTATGAATCAGAAACCTTATTGAGAACCAACAAACTATAAACTCAATCATTGAAGCAATTGCAATTTATGATAACGTCAGAAAGAGTCTATGTGAGAGCTAAAAAGCAAGTCCACATACTCAACTATCGTCTAGTCCTTCATAATTGCTAAAACTCACGCAATACTTGTGGTTATGGAGTTTTAATCGGACACAGAGAAAGATAGGGGCTTATAGTTTCGCCCCACAACCTTTTACCTCGAGGTTAATGTCAACAATAATAACTCATGCCCCCTACATCCAATTATATATATATATATCAGGTTCTTTCCAACATGCTGGGCTTGCCAAATGATAAAATGAAAAAGGAAAGGTGAAGATCACCATGACACTTGCATAAGGTAGAAGATAATAATAAAAGATAGGCCCTTCGCAGAGGGAAGCAGAGGTTGCCATGCGCTTTTATGGTCGGATGCACAAAATCTTAATGCGAAAGAACGTCACTTTATATTGCCCCTTGTGATATGAACCTTTATTATGCAGTCCGTCGCTTTTATTACTTCCACATCACAAGATCGTATAAACCTTATTTCTCCCACACTAATCATACATATTTAGAGCAATTTTTATTGCTTTGCACCGATGACAACTTACTTGAAGGATATTACTCAATCCATAGGTAGATATGGTAGACTCTCATGGCAAAACTAGTTTAAGGGTATTTGGAAGCACAAGTAGTATCTCTACTTGGTGCAGAGAATTGGCTAGCATGAGGGGGAAATGCAAGCTCAACATGTTGGATGATCCATGACAACATACTTTATCTCAGATATAAGAAAACATAACCCATTACATTGTCTTCCTTGTCCAACATCAACTCTTTAGCATGTCATATTTTGATGAGTGCTCCCAATCATAAAAGATGTCAATAATAGTATATTTATATGTGAAACCTCTCTTTCCTTATTACTTCCTATTAATTGTAACGATGACCAACGCTATGTCTGCCAACCCCCAACAACTTTTACTCATGACACTCTTTCTATGTGAAGTCATTACTATCAATAAGATCAATATGAACTTTTGTTTCTTCTTATTCTTTTTCTCTTTTCTTTTATTCACCCAAGATCATAGCAAGAAAATCAAGCCCTTGACTCAACACTAATCTTTATTATATAGCTCACGGACTCGATTACAAAGAGAGATCATAAGGCAAAACTCAAAACTAGATCATGCCATAAAGTTTATTCTACTAGATCAAAATACTACTAATAGGATCGAACTAAGGAAAACGGTAAAGATAGGAGTTGTGATTGTGATACGATACCGGGGCACCTCCCCCAAGCTTGGCGGTTGCCAAGGGGAGTTCCCATACCCATGTTATTATATCTCCATGGTTGGTGAAGATGGAGGTCATGGATAGTCGCACATCGAGCGTAAGAGGTCCTCTAGCTTGCGAATAATGCCCTTGAGTGCAAAGATATGCTCCTTCGACAAAATATTTTCACTTGTGAGATACTTGTTTTGAATACGAGTTAACTCAATCATCTGGAAAGCTTCGATCTCAGTTGGGGTAAGAAGGTTGTGATCAAGTTGAAGGATGTCTTCTGTTGCCAGAGCTTGGTTCTCCGTGGCCTTCTTGATCCCTTCATCCTTGTTGATCTCCATGGATTCTTCCCTCTTCAGCTCTATCTTCACTAGCCAGGCATCTTTGTCACCGTTGTTGGAGGAGGGGGATGACATGATGCCTGGCCTTGACAACCCTGACAGAGAACAGCCAAAAACAAGGACAGAGGATATTTGCGTAATACGGGAGTCAAAACCTTCGGGAGAATATATAGTGAATTTTTACCGACCAAAATATGTATCGTGTAAGAAAACGGAGTCCGGAAGGCACACGAGGTGCTCACGAGGTAGGGGGCGTGCCCAGGGGGGTAGGGCGCACCCTCCACCCTCGTGGGGCCCTCGTGTCCTTCCCGGACTGCTACTTAATTTTCTATTTTT
This sequence comes from Triticum urartu, assembly GCF_003073215.2. NCBI lineage: Eukaryota > Viridiplantae > Streptophyta > Magnoliopsida > Poales > Poaceae > Triticum > Triticum urartu. The sequence continues at coordinate 144,321,327 of NC_053023.1, forward strand.
CTAAATATTCCAAAACAGAGAAATATTGCCTTAAAAATTGTTTTGGAGTTGGTTTACTTATCGTACCACATACCTATTCCTTTTCGGAGTCTGAAATGTTCTGGAAAGTGTCCCCTATGTATTCCTCCGGTGTTACGGTTTCAATAATATTGGTTTCAATATTTATGGGATTACCTGAGATATAATGTTTAATTCTTTCACTGTTTACCACCTTCGGATTTGTGCCTTCGAAGTTGTTGATTTTTATGGCACCGGAACGATAGATCTCCTCGATAACATAGGGGCCTTCCCATTTAGAGAGAAGTTTCCCTGCAAAAAATCTTAAACAAGAGTTGTATAGCAATACATAATCACCTACATTAAACTCACGCTTTTGTATCCTTTTGTCATGCCATCTTTTAACCTTTTCTTTAAACAAATTGGCATTTTCATAAGCTTGGGTTCTCCATTCATCAAGTGAGCTAATATAAAATAACCTCTTCTCACCGGCATGTTTGAAATCATAATTGAGCTATTTAATAGCCCAATATGCCTTATGTTCTAGTTTGAGAGGTAAGTGACATGCTTTTCCATATACCATTTTATACGGAGACATACCCATTGGATTTTTATATGCAGTTCTATAGGCCCATAATGCATCATCAAGTTTCTTGGACCAATTCTTTCTAGACCTATTGACAGTCTTTTGCAAAATTAATTTGAGTTCTCTATTACTCAATTCTACTTGACCACTAGACTGTGGGTGATACGGAGATGCAATTCTATGATTGACGTCATATTTAGCAAGCATTTTATGGAAAGCACCATGAATAAAATGTGAACCACCATCAGTCATTAAATATCTAGGGACTCCAAACCTCGGAAAAATAACTTCTTTAAGCATTTTAATAGAAGTGTTATGATCAGCACTACTAGTTGGAATAGCTTCTACCCACTTAGTAACGTAATCAACAACAACTAAAATATGTGTATATCCATTAGAGGCAGGAAAAGGTCCCATATAATCAAAGCCCCAAACATCAAATGGTTCAATAACAAGTGAATAATTCATAGGCATTTCTTGACGTCTACTAATATTACCAATTCTTTGACATTCATCACAAGATAGGACAAACTTATGGGCATCCTTGAAGAGAGTAGGCCAATAAAAACCGGATTGCAATACCTTATGGGCAGTTCTATCTCCCATGTGGTGTCCTCCATAAGTTTCGGAGTGGCAATTGTGTAGGATCTGTTCCTGTTCATGCTTAGGTACACAACGTCTAATAACACCATCTACTCCTTCTTTATAAAGATGTGGGTCATCCCAAAAGTAATATCTCAAATCATAGAAGAACTTTTTCTTTTGTTGGTATGTGAAGCTAGGTGGTATGAATTTAGCAACAATGTAATTAGAATAATCAGCATACCAAGGAGTACTATGAGAAGTACTTATGACATTTAATTGTTCATCAGGAAAGCTATCATCAATAGGTAGTGGGTCATCAAGAACATTCTCTAACCTAGATAAGTTGTCTGCAACGGGGTTCTCAGCTCCTCTTCTATCAACAATATGCAAATCAAATTCTTGTAGCAAGAGAACCCATCTAATAAGTCTAGGTTTAGCATCTTTCTTCTCCATAAGATATTTAATAGCAGCATGATCAGTGTGGATAGTTACTTTAGAATCAACAATATAAGGTCTGAACTTATCACAAGCAAATACAACTGCTAAAAGTTATTTTTCAGTAGTAGCATAATTTCTTTGAGCATTGTCTAGAGTCTTACTAGCATAATGGATAACATTTAATTTCTTATCAAATCTTTGCCCTAGAACAGCACCTACAGCATAATCGCTAGCATCACACATAATTTCAAAGGGTAAATTCCAATCAGGTGGCTGAATAATAGGTGCAGAGACCAATGCTTTCTTAAGTATTTCAAATGCTTCTACACAATCGTCATCAAAGACAAATTGTATATCTTTTTGTAATAAATTAGTCAAAGGCCGAGAAATTTTTGAGAAGTCCTTAATGAACCTCCTATAAAATCCGGCGTGACCAAGGAAACTTCTTATACCTTTGATGTCCTTGGGACATGGCATCTTTTCAATAGGATCAACCTTGGCTTTATCAACTTCAATACCTCTTTCAGAAACTTTATGCCCCAAGACAATACCTTCATTAACCATAAAGTGGCACTTTTCCCAATTCAAGACAAGATTAGTTTCTTCACATCTCTGCAAAACTCGATCAAGATTGCTCAAGCAATCATCAAAAGAAGATCCATAGATGGAAAAGTCTTCCATGAAAACCTCACAAATCTTTTCACAAGAGTCAGAGAATATAGCCATCATGCATCTTTGAAAGGTAGCAGGTGCATTACATAAACCAAAAGGCATACGTCTATAAGCAAAAGTACCAAAAGGGCATGTAAAAGTAGTCTTTGATTGATCTTTAGCCGACATAGGTATTTGAGAGAAACCAGAATAACCATCTGGAAAGCAGTAATGTGTATGTTTGCATAATCTTTCTAGCATTTGATCAATAAAAGGTAAGGGGTAATGATCTTTCTTAGTATCCTTATTTAATTTGTGAAAGTCAATTACCATCCTATAACCTGTAATAATTCTTTGTGGAATCAATTCATCTTTATCATTAGGAACAACAGTAATACCTCCCTTCTTAGGGACACAATGAACAGGACTTACCCACTGACTATCAGCAACGGGATAAATTATACCTGCCTCTAGAAGCTTTAGTATTTCTTTTCTTACCACTTCTTTCATTTTAGGATTCAGACGTCGTTGAGGATCACGAACTGGTTTGGCATCTGCTTCCAAATTTATTTTATGTTGACATAGAGTGGGACTAATGCCATTAAGATCATCAAGAGTATATCCAATAGCAGCACGGTGCTTCTTCAGAGTTTTCAATAATCTTTCTTCTTCATGCTCTGAAAGGTTAGCACTAATAATAACAGGATATATCTTCTTTTCATCAAGATAAGCATATTTAAGATTATCAGGCAACGGTTTAAGCTCAAACACGGGATCACCCTTAGGTGGAGGGGGATCCCCTAGGATTTCAATAGGAAAATTGTGTTTCAGAATAGGTTCTTGTTTAAAGAATACTTCATCTATTTCCCTTCTTTCATTCATAAACATATCATTCTCATGGTCTAGCAAATATTGTTCTAAAGGATCACTAGGAGGTACGGCAATAGAATCAAGACCAATAATTTCATCCTTACTAGGCAATTCTTCTTCACGGTGTTGTTTACTAAATTTAGAGAAATTAAATTCATGAGTCATATCATCCAAGCCGATAGTAACAACATTCTTTTCGCAGTTTGTCTTAGCATTAACAGTTTTCAAGAAGGGTCTACCAAATATAATGGGACAAAAGCTATCTTGTGGGGAACTAAGAACAAGAAAATCAGCATGATATTTAGTTTTCCCGCACAAGACTTCAACATCTCTAACAATTCCCACTGCTGAAATAGTATCTCTATTAGCAAGTTTAATTGTGACATCAATATCTTCTAACTCAGTAGGTGCAATTTCATGCTTGATTTCCTTATACAAGTCATAAGGTATAACACTAGCACTAGCACCCATATCATATAAGCCATGATAACAATGTTCTCCTATTTTAACAGAAATAACAGGCACGCCTACCACAGGTCTATGTTTATCTTTAGCACAAGGTTTAGCAATTCTAGCAGTTTCACCGCAGAACTGAATAACATGCCCATCAATATTATCAGACAAGAGATCTTTAACAATAGCAACATTAGGTTCAACTTTAACTTGTTTAGGAGGTATATAAGTTCTAATATTGCTTTTACGAACCACAGTTGAAGCTTTAGCATGAACCTTTATTCTAACAGGGAAATGTGGTTTCTCAACATAAGAAGTAGGAACAATAGGATCATTATAAGTGATAGTCTTCTCTTGAACTTTAATAGGTGCAACTACTTTTACTTATATGGGAGGATGATATTTAAACCACTTCTCCTTAGGGAGATCAACATAAGTAGCAAAAGATTCACAGAAAGAAGCTACTATCTCAGAATCAAGTCCATATTTAGTGCTAAACTTACGGAAAATATCGTTATCCATAAAAGATTTAACACAATCAAACTTAGGTGTCATACCTGACTCCTTACCTTTATCGAGATCCCAATATTCAGAGTTGCGTTTAATTCTATCCAATAAATCCCATCTAAATCCAATAGTCTTCATCATAAAAGAGCTAGCACACGAAGTATCGAGCATGGTGCGATTATTTTCAGAAAGCCGAGCATAATTTTTTTGGAGAATTGCTTCTCTTGGGAGCTCATGATTGGGGCATGAATATAACATTGATTCAAGCCTCCCCCAAGCTTGAGCGATGCTTTCTCCTTCGCGAGGCCAAAAATTATATATATAATTGCAATCACGATGAACAAGATGCATAGGGTAATACTTTTGATGAAATTCCAATTTCAATCTTCTATAGTTCCATGATCTCGTATCATCACATAGCCTATACCATATCAATATGTCTCCCTTCAAAGATAAAGGGACAACCTTGTTCTTAGCAACATCATCGGGTATACCTACAAGCTTAAATAATCCACAAACTTCATCCACATATATTAGGTGTTCATCAGGATGCTTTGTTCCATCTCGTGTAAAAGGATTAGCTAGCAGTTTTTCTATCATACCCGAAGGATACTCATAAGGAATTTCATTTTCAATAGGTTCAGTAGGTTGAGGAGCAACACTTTGCTCTACTGGTCGGGGTGAAGATACCCCAAACAAGCCCCTCAGAGGATTACTTTCCATAGTAACAAGTGACAGTAAATTTCAGCACACTATATAAATTTTTCCTTACCAAATTCCACCTACCAAAGGCGCTTCACTCCCCGGCAACGGCACCAGAAAAGAGTCTTGATGACCCACAAGTATAGGGGATCTATCGTAATCCTTTCGATAAGTAAGAGTGTCGAACCCAACGAGGAGCAGAAGGAAATGATAAGCGGTTTTCAGCAAGGTATTCTCTGCAAGTACTGAAATAAGTGGTAACAGATAGTTTTGTGATAAGATAATTTGTAACGAGCAACAAGTAACAGAAGTAAATAAAGTGCACCAAGGTGGCCCAATCCTTTTTGTAGCAAAGGACAAGCCTGGTCAAACTCTTATACAGAGAAAAGTGCTCCCGAGGACAAATGGGAATATCGTCAAGCTAGTTTTCATCACGTTCATATGATTCGCGTTCGGTACTTTGATAATTTGATATGTGGGTGGACTGGTGCTTGGGTGTTGTTCTTACTTGAACAAGCATCCCACTTATGATTAAACTCTATTGCAAGCATCCACAACTACAACAAAAGTATTAAGGTAAACCTAACCATAGCATGAAACATATGGATCCAAATCAGCCCCTTACGAAGCAACGCATAAACTAGGGTTTAAGCTTCTGTCACTCTAGCAACCCATCATCTACTTATTACTTCCCAATGCCTTCCTCTAGGCCCAAATAATGGTGAAGTGTTATGTAGTCGACGTTCACATAACACCACTAGAGGCTAGACAACATACATCTCATCAAAATATCGAACGAATACCAAATTCACATGACTACTAATAGCAAGACTTCTCCCTTGTCCTTAGGAACAAACGTAACTACTCACAAAGCATATTCATGTTCATAATCAGAGGGGTAATAATATGCATAAAGGATCTGAACATATGATCTTCCACCAATTAAACCAACTAGCATTAACTACAAGGAGTAGTTAACACTACTAGCAACCTACTAGCACCAATCCCGGACTTGGAGACAAGAATTGGATACAAGAGATGAACTAGGGTTTTGAGATGAGATGGTCCTGATGAAGATGTTGATGGAGATTGCCCTCTCCTGATGAGAGGAGCGTTGGTGATGACGATGTCGATGATTTCCCCCTCCGGGAGAGAAGTTTCCCCGGCAGAACAGCTCTGCCGGAGCCCTAGATTGGTTCCTCCAAGGTTCCGCCTCGTGGCGGCGGAGTTTCGTCCCGAAAGGTTGCTTCTTTTTTTTCTCGACGAAAGGCTTCATATAGGAGAAGATGGCCATCGGAGAGCCACCTGGGGGCCCACGAGGTAGGGGGCACGCCCTAGGGGGGGCGCCCCCACCCTCGTGGACAGGGTGTGGTCCCCCTGGTCTTCATCTTTGGCGAGGATTTTTCATTATTTATTAGAGTTTCAGGACTTTTGGAGTTGTGTAGAATAGGTCTCTAATATTTGCTCCTTTTCCAGCCCAGAATTCCAGCTGCTGGCATTCTCCCTCCTTATGTAAACCTTGTAAAATAAGAGAGAATAACCATAAGTATTGTGACATAATGTGAAATAACAGCCCATAATGCAATAAATATCAATATAAAAGCATGATGCAAAATGGACGTATCAAAACCTCTTCCAAGATAGTGGAATCCTTACTAAAGAAAGTCATAACCTCTCCAAATCCACTTCTATAATTATCACAATAAGATTCAACATCCTCCAAAATAGTGGGATCATTACTTCCTAAAGTTGACACTCTTCCAATCCCACTTTCATTAATATAATCATCATAAATAGGAGGCATGCTATCATCATAATAAATTTGCTCATCAAAACTTGGGAGACTAAAAATATCATCTTCATTAAACATAGCATCCCCAAGCTTGGGACAAACATTAATTGCAGCAAATAAATTCTCAAACATGTCATTCTCATCAAACACAGCATCCCCAAGCTTGGGCCTTTTCATATCATAAGCATAATCACTCTCATCACTAATAGTATGGATAGCACCAATAGTATAGCAAGTATCATCATCACTGAGTAATAGGAGCAACATCATTTGGGAGGGATACCTTTTTACCTTTGCTTCTACGTATTTTCTTTTTCTTCTTCACATCATGTGTGGGTTTAACCCTCTTTTTGGAGCTCCTTATTAATGAGATTGGTTGAATAGAAGGCTCCTCCTCGTTACCTGATTCATCATAAGAAATAATAGGAGGATATTGGGAAGTCTCTTCCCTTTCATTAGTATTCTCTTCATCTTCTATTTGTTTTCTTGTCTTTATGTAATAGGCAATATAAGGATTTTCAATGCAATTCACCGCACAATACATATAAATTTCCTCTAGATCAAAATCAAGAACTTTATCCAGGACAAATTCTGGAAGATCCTTAGTTATACGTTTCATTTCTTCATAACCGGGAAGCAAACTAAGTTCATTATGATGTGCAAGGGAAATCAAGTCATCACAATTTTTGGACACGATTCGATCATGAAACAATTTGCATTGGATATTTAAATGACCACGTTCATTGTAAAGTTCACAAGGATGGCTAAGAAAATTTAAATTTTCAGCACAAACATCTAGCCTTTCTTGCAACCATTTAGTTTCTAAATACTTATGCCTCTTGCAAAATCTATCTTCCCTATTTGGTGTGTACTTGAAAACCCTATGCACTCCACAAAAATTGACATGCTTATAAGAGACATTTTCATCATGACTAGTGCAATCATCATTAGTACTATGGATATTCAAAGAGTTCGTACTAACAACATTGCAATCATGCTCATCATTCAAAGATTTGGTGCCAAACATTTTAATGCATTCTTCTTCTAGCATTTTGGCACAATTATCGGAATCCTTATTTTCATGAAAGATATTAAAAAGATGAAGCATATGAGGTACCCTCAATTCCATTTTTTCTGTAGTTTTCTTTTATAGACTAAACTAGTGATAAAACAAGAAACTAAAAGATTCGATTGCAAGATCTAAAGATATACCTTCAAGTGCTAACCTCCCCGGCAACGGCACCAGAAAAGAGCTTGATGTCTACTACACAACCTTCTTCTTGTAGACGTTGTTGGGCCTCCAAGTGCAGAGGTTTGTAGGATAGTAGCAAATTTCCCTCAAGTGGATGACCTAAGGTTTATCAATCCGTAGGAGGCGTAGGATGAAGATGGTCTCTCTCAAGAAACCCTGCAACCAAATAACAAAGAGTCTCTTGTGTCCCCAACAAACCCAATACAATGGTAAATTGTATAGGTGCACTAGTTCGGCGAAGAGATGATGATACAAGTGCAATATGGATGATAGATATGAGTATTTGTAATCTGAAAATATAAAAACAGCAAGGTAACTAATTATAAAAGTGAGCGTAAACGGTATTGCAATGCTAGGAAACAAGGCCTAGGATTCATACTTTCACTAGTGCAAGTCCTCTCAACAATAATAACATAATTGGATCGTATAACTATCCCTCAACATGCAGCAAAGAGTCACTCCAAAGTCACTAATAGTAGAGAACAAAAGAAGAGATTATGGTAGGGTACGAAACCACCTCAAAGTTATCCTTTCTGATCGATCTATTCAAGAGTATGTAGTAAAATAACACGAAGCTATTCTTTCCGTTCAATCTATCATAGAGTTCGTACTAGAATAACACCTTAAGACACAAATCAACAAAAACCCTAATGTCACCTAGATACTGCAATGTTACCTCAAGTATCCGTGGGTATGATTATACGATATGCATCACACAATCGCAGATTCATCTATTCAACCAACACAAAGAACTTCAAAGAGTGCCCCAAAGTTTCTACCGGAGAGTCAAGACGAAAACCTGTGCCAACCCCTATGCATAAGTTCAGGAGGTCACGGAACTCACAAGTTGATCACCCAAACATACATCAAGTGGATCACATGATATCCCATTGTCACCACAGATAAGCACATGCAAGACATACATCAAGTGTTCTCAAATCCTTAAAGACTCAATCCGATAAGATAACTTCAAAGGGAAAACTCAATTCATCACAAAAGAGTAGAGGGGGAGAAACATCATAAGATCCAAATATAATAGCAAAGCTCGCGATACATCAAGATCGTATCACCTTAAGAACACGAGAGAGAGAGAGAGATCAAACACATAGCTACTGGTACATACCCTCAGCCCCGAGGGAGAACTACTCCCTCCTCGTCATGGATAGCACCGGGATGATGAAGATGGCCACCGGAGAGGGATTCTGCCCCTCCGGCAGGGTGCCGGAACGGGTCTAGATTTGTTTTTGGTGGCTATGGAGGCTTCTAGTGGCGGAACTCCCGATCTATTCTGCTCCTCGATGTTTCTAGGGTATATGGTATATATAGGCGAAAGAAGTCAGTCAAGGGGGCCACAAGGCGGCCACGAGGCAGGGGGCGGGTCCAGGGGGGTAGGGTGCGCCCCCCACCCTCGTGGTGGCCTCGGGACTCTTCTGGCCCACCTCCGGTACTCCGTGGGCTTCTTCTGGTCCAAAAATGATCTCCGTGAAGTTTCAGGTCAATTGGACTCCGCTTTGATTTTCCTTTTCTGCGATAGTTAAAAACAAGGAAAAAATCAGAAACTGGCACTGGGCTCTAGGTTAATAGGTTAGTCCCAAAAATAATAAAAAGTGTATAATAAAGCCCATAAACATCCAAAACAGATAATATAATAGCATGGAACAATCAAAAATTATAGATACGTTGGAGACGTATCAAAGCTTGGCTCGGTCCTTGCCGTTGGAACAGAACTTGCCCATTCTAAGGCCTTTGGTTAGGCCAAGGTGACTGCCGAGGATCTTGGAGAATGCATCCAAGCTTTTGCGATGGCCATGGCAGAGCTCGTGGGTGTCGATGAGGTCGAGAGGGCTAGAGTTACATTGGGTGCGCCACCGCCGGGAAAGGAGGGTTGCCCCCACCCCATGTTTGATTGGGAGGAGGGAGATGATGACTCTCAACATATCATCAGGGAGGATGCTGATTAAGTCTAGGCCTGCTGGAGTCGCTTGCGGTTCTAGCTCGCCCCGCCTCCGCTTGTTGGCAGCCCCGTTCTCCACCTCCGGAGTCTCCTTGTCAACGGCGCTTTCTAATAGAAATGGGAGTACAAGGAATATTTAGTTAAAACAGGGCAATAGAAAAGTGTATTGGCAACTAGAAGTTATTAGGTAGGAATATAGTAAGATAAGGGAATAGCAATTGGTTGCTTAAATACTACACAATTCATTTGACATTGCTGGGTAAGTCAACATATGCAGATAGTTCAAAAGAAAACTTACTTCGAACAAAGTCTGGACGGATGATTTTGTCGGGGAAGTTAGCATATATCTCATGATCAGGCCTTTCTATGTGCAGTGCAATTTTAGTGCCAGCTTTCAGTACATAAAACTTTGCAATTTCATTCCAAAAGCCAGTGCCAAAATAGGAGTCACCACGTTCATCAAGTCTTACAGTAGCTATGATTGTAAATCCATGGTTTGTGCGCAGTATGACATTCGTGGTGCCTTGATGTATGTAAAGGAAAAAATTGTGCACTACATAATCTGTTGCATAGCGAGGGATGTCCTGCAGAAAATGGTAGGGTTGTTAAAGAAAATATGGTAACATGCAAATATGGGCCCAAATTGAAAGAATTGTACAAAAGTTGAAATCAAAGGACAAAAGTCTATAATTAAACAGATAGGGTAAACATGATGTCATGGAAATATTAGAGTAATCGAAAGAACAATACATCATTAATTTGCCTAATATAGAAAGAAGAGGGGGAAAATCCCCTTTGACATATATGGTGCATGTGGAACCTTTTATCCAAATGTAGCAATATTTTGAATATGTTCAGGAAAGTAGTCCATGCCAACCGATTTCGGGTGAGATTGAACATACCGCGCGCGTCCTCAAGTTATCTGGTACGATGAGATGGAATTTCTGGCGGCGGTCGCCGAGTCCTGAAGTATCGGCACACTGTACATTCTATGAATGAAAGAAAACCCTCAAATCAGCTCGAATAAAAATGAATTCATGATGATTTCCGTCGGGTGATTAAAGGAGGCAGATGAACTGGGATAAGAGATGAGATAATATCTCGTTAAATTAGTTACCTTGTCGTCCATGAGAAAGAACCCTTAGTATGGCAGATTCCCCAACCGAGCGAAGCTGGGTCGACCGCGAGCAGCGTCGAGAAAGTCGATGGCGATAGGCGACGGCAAGCGGAAGTGGCGAGATGCAGTGGGCTTTGCCGGCAGCCTGGCGGTGGCGGCAGGCGTCGAGCTAAGTGTTTACCACCGCGATAGGCGGTGCCATGGCATAGATGCGCAGGAGCTTGTGCAGGTGTGAATGGGGAACGTACCGGAGGAGCCGAGGTGGGTGGTGGGCGGGGTGAGGGTTTTTGTGACGTGGGGATGGTGAGGGTTTTCTTTTTTCTTTTTTGAATTGGGTGGTGAGGGTTTTCTGTCCCACAAAGAATTTTGGGGGCGATGGTTTGCTAGAGCGAACCGTGTGTGATTGACGCGGTAGGCAAAATGATAGTCATTGCACACGGTTCCAATTTTGGGAACCGTGTGTGATTGACGTACTACCTCCGTCCTAGTTTATTGGTCCCCCGTTTTAATTTTTATCAAAATTTGGTGAAATATTTAATATACTCAGACATAGATAATAAGCGTACACGTACATAAACATAGTTCAACCGTCATTAAGCATACTCAAGCGTACATAGTTTGATCCATCCCACATCTCATCTCACATGCGGCCGGCATGATCCTGAAGCCTCTCCAGGTACTCGGCGTATGCATTGTGCGCCACCCTGTGAGAATACTTCTACTTGAAGGAGCCAATGGCCCATCCTCTTGCATGCGCAAGAACACTTAGATACGTGTCATGAATCTTATGGTTGCAAAATGGGCATCCATAGCCGTCGTTCCAGGTCCTAATACGGCTGTTATGCATTCCCACATAAAGCTCCCTCAGGATTCGCCTCTTGTACCTCCTCTTGTAAGTGCATCTAGTGCCACCCCTAGTTGGTTTTGGAGTATTGACGATAAACCTAGTTGAGGGACTAATGTGTTTGTGAGAATTGCAGGATAACACAGGTAGAAGTCCCTCATTGATTTGGTTTTTACTACCAGAGATGAACCCCTAAAAAAATGTATGAGACCATTGAAGCAAGGTGGTATTATTGAAGATATTCACTTTGAAGACTATGACAAAGAAGACACGTTATGGAAGCCTATGGAGCTCGAAGACTTTAGATTCTTTCGTAGTTCTTTTCTTTTGTGTTGAGTCATAGGGAACACCGTACTGATTAGTGGGGTCCAGGAGAGAACCAGTCAAAATGGACTGAAGTTGATGCCTAAACCAAAAACTATGTCTTCGAGTGAAGACAATGAAGCGAATGTCCAGAGCGGACAAGTCAGCTTTGCTTGTAAGCCCAAGTAAAGTTGCCATGAGAGTTTGAATCTGACCGTTGCGACACGTGTCAGTTCCTTAGTGACCCAGGGTCATTTCGGAACAATCAGGTCGGGTTGCCAAGTGGCTATAAATAGCCCACCCCTACAACCATAACTGGTTGGCTGCTCAGATTTCAGTGCACGGCTTGTCGTTTTGAGAGCAACCCACCTCGAAGCCTTTGAGAGAAAATTCCTAGCGAGGAGAAAAGCCCTAACCACCCAGAGCCAGAGTAAATTGGGCATCACTTAAGTCTTCTTGTCTGTGTGATCTGAAGACTTATTACACTTGAGGACTGTGAATCCTCCAGACGGTTAGGCGTCGCGTTCAGAGCATCCAAGAGACATTGTGGATTGCCAGTGAACGAAGTTTGTGAAGGTTTGGGAGCCTACCTTGAAGACTTACCAGAGTGATTGGGCGAGGACTAAGTGACCTTAGCTCAAGGAGAATACGGTGAGGACTTGGTGTCCTGAACTGTGTGTTCAGGACTGGGTGTCCGGGACTGTGTGTCCTAAGGTTTAAATACCTAGCCGCTCCAACCAGACGTACAATTGTCACAACAACTGGAACTGGTCCAACATATCATTGTCTTCAACGAGTCACTAGTTTCATCTTCACTTCCTTTTTCTTACTGTTACTCATTATGAAGCCATTGCATGCTTGCTCTATCTTTTGTCTTCACAACGTGAATGTATGATCTGTTTGGCTTCATAACTTCTTCCTACCTGATCCTTATTACACTGCAGCTATTTGTCTTTATGCTTTCACTCTATTGAATAATTGACCATGGCTTGCCTAGTGTAATCTAACTTCCGCTGCATAGTAATAGGCATAATCTTCACTGTTTGTCTTCATAACTTCCATGTTTTGAAGACTTTCATAAAAATCGCCTATTCACCCCCCCTCTAGTCGATATAATGCACTTTCAATTGGTATCAGAGCAAGGTCCTCCCTTGTTCTGTGTGATTCAGTTTAACCACCTAGAGTTTTAGCTATGTCGACTGCAGGGATAATCAAAGTCTCCGCTGCGTGCCCCGTCTTCGATGGAACTGAATATCCCTACTGGAAGAATAAGATGCGCATGCATCTTGAAGCCGTTGACGTCGACCTATGGTATGTCGTCGAGAACGGCGTTCCCAAGGCTGGAGAAGGTGTCACTGCTGCTAATGTCAAGAAGTTCACTCAACTGGACTCTACTGCCAAAAATATCATCTGTGGTCATCTGACAAAAGGACAGTATGGCCGTGTGAGTGCCTTGAAGACATCCAAGCTGGTATGGGACTGGCTCTCCAAGGTCAATGAAGGCGTCTCAACCCAGAGAGATCAAAGAATCAGTGTTCTTCGCAACCTCTTCAACCGCTTCAAGCGAAATGACAATGAGAATGTCCAGCACACATTTGACCGGCTCACTGACATCACAAATGAGCTTCAAGCCCTCGGCGCCACTGAGATCACCAAACATGAAGTCGTCAAGACACTGCTGAGATCACTTGATAGTTCGTTTGACATCCTAGCCCTGATGATTCAAGAACGTCCTGATTTCAAGACACTTGATCCGTCTGACATACTTGAGAGGCTCAACACACATGAGTTTCAGCTTTCTGAGAAAAGAGATATCTACGGTCCAAACTATGGGCGAACTCGTGCCTTGAAGGCAAAAGCTGTTTCCTCATCTGAAGAAGAATCTGACAGCAGTTCTGATGATCCTGAAGACATTGGAAGGGAACTTGCAATGCTAGTGAAGAAGTTCCAAAAATTCACCAAGAAGAAAGGCTTCAGAAAATCTTCACGATCAAGCTCAAGGAATGATGAAGCTTCTGCTCATGACTACAAGAAGAAAACTGGACACTTCATCTCTGAGTGTCCACAGTGGGACAATGAGAACAGAAGGAAGAAGAAGAGCAAGGAATATGATTCTGACGACAAGAAGAAGAAGAAATACTCAAAGTCTTCTTCCAAGTCTTCCTCAAAGTCTTCATCACACAAGAAGAGCTCATCTAGCAAAGCACGTGCGTTTGTTGGCAAGGAAATGGATTCAGAGGAGGAGTCCGCTTCTAAGGATGCAGAGGTGGAGTCTGAGGAGGAGTCTGATTCTGGCATTGCGAGTCTGGCTACAGCATACGTCGCCAAGTCCATCTTCAACACTGAAGACAATGACTGCATCACCGACACCGACGCAAATGACAAGAATGACTCCACTCCTACCTACTGCTTCATGGCACGCGGTGCCAAGGTAAACACATGCACTACTCGCTATCAAACATCTAGTGACGATGACTCTGACTGTGATTCAAAACCCAGCTACAAAACACTTGCTAAAATTGCAACTGAACAACAGAAAGCTATGGAACATATTCAAAAACTGTTAGACAGAAGCGATGATCTGTTGGGTGCTGAAATGACTCGATCTGAATCCTTAATTGAAGACATAAAAAACCTTCACGTTAAGTATCAGGAACTTGAAGATCGTCTTGATACTCTCTCAACAACTCATGAAAAGCTTTCCTATGATTATCTTCAAAGGAAGCAAGAACTTGAGAAATTGAGAGCGGCTCATGAAGATCTTCAAAAGGAAAACGAGTCACTTCGCGCCGAACAGATCAGTTCCGCTCAGGAAGGATTTGAACCACCATGTCTTAAATGCATTGATTGTGATAATGCTACTTCTGTTGCTGAATGTTCCACTGCTACTGCTGTTGCAATATCTTCAAATGTTGATGTGGTAACTAACCCCTCTGCTGAGGATACCACTGCTATTGCTGATGAGAATGCTAGGTTGAAGACATTGCTTGAAACAGGGATGTACAAAAGTCTTAAAGGACATCAGACATTATGTGATGCCCTCAAGAAGCAGATTCTGAATCGAAACCCTAGGAAAGAGGGTGTTGGGTTCGCAAGGAAAATAAATGCAGATGGCTCTTACTGGAAACCTGAGCAGTACCCCAAAACCACATGGGTTGCTGCAAAGGAACTTTCAGCAGATCCATCCAATATATCTGGCTTCACTTGTGCTAACCCCATTATCATTGATGAATCCTTTGATGCAAACTATAAACTGTTTAAGAATCAGAATGGTGAAGTGTTTGCCAGGAACATTGGTACTAACTGCAGGAATGGACCGCCTATGAAGAAGATCTGGGTTCCGAAAAAGTGTCTGTAAAATCTTCCTGTGAATGTCTTCATGACACCTCACTTGAAGAAGACAAACCTCAGACCAAAGGCTTCATACGATCCAAAGGCTTCATACAATCAGAGGACTCACCTGAGTCACACTAACGCAAATGTTTTGCAGGGAAACCATACTCAGGCATATGAATATGAGAGCGGTTCATCGAACCGTCATGTTCATATGACCAAAAATTATTCTGCTTATTCCTATGAGTATTATTGTCCACCTGCAAGACTGTTTGCTAAGGCTTCAAAGCCAAAATTCTCAGATGCTGCACGTAGACTTATTGCTTCTAAGCCACCCTTGAAGATGTGGGTGGTTAAGAAAGCTTAACTCTCTTTTGTAGGGAAAGGTCTCCAGCAGAAAAACAAAATCTTCTGATGCTATTGCCGGGGACCTTAAAAATCTTGTAGGGCGCAAGATAAAATGCCCGAATGGCATCATTATGTACTTCGTTCCTGAATCGCATGCTACTCTCCCTATTAGTCCTAATCTGGATCTAAGTTTTCATAACCCACTGGTTCGTCAAATGTTTTTGCTTCACAATTCTCTTCGTGAAGCCTATCCCCCTAACTACACTGTAGGGTACGACACCAGCGTCTTCAAAGTCTTCAGAATGGATTATTGACAGTGGATGCACAAATCACATGACTGGCAAAAGAAGCCTTCTTATGGACTCAAACTTACGTCCATCCGACAAGAGCCACATCACATTTGCTGACACTGGTAAAATTAAGGTATTGGGTCTAGGTAGAGTTGCAATCTCAAAGGATCAACACATGGATAAAGTCATGCTTGTTGAATCCCTTGGCTTCAACTTAATGTCTGTCTCAATGCTTTGCGATTTGAACATGATCGTAATGTTTGGAAAATATCGTTGCCTAGTACTAATGGAATCTGACAAGTATCTAGTGTTTGAAGGGTATCGGAAAGATGATTTGTATGTGGTAGATTTCTCAGCAGGGCCACAACTTGCAGTATGTCTTCTTGCAAAAGCTTCAGAATGCTAGCTTTGGCATCGAAGGCTTGGGCATGCTGGCATGAGGAACCTCCACACCCTTGCGAAGAAGAAGCATGTCATAGGCATCGAGGGCGTCAAGTTTAAGAAAGATCACTTATGCGGTGCCTGTGAAGCAGGGAAGATGACAAGGGCAAAGCATCCTTCGAAGACAATCATGACTACTACTCAACCCTTCGAACTGCTCCACATGGATCTTTTCGGTCCCACTCACTACTCAACTTTTACTACTACTGCTTGCCTCTATGGCTTTGTCATTGTTGATGATTACTCTAGATATACTTGGGTACACATAATCCTTTACAAGACTGAAGTGCAGGATGTCTTCACACGCTTCGCCAATCGAGCTATGAACAATTTTGGCGCCAAGATAAAGCACATCAGAAGTGACAATGGCACTGAATTCAAGAACACTGGCCTTGATACATATCTTGATACCTTGGGCATCACACATGAATTCTCAGCCCCGTACACGCCACAGCAGAATGGCGTCGTCGAACGCAAGAACAGAACACTCATTGAGATGGCCAGAATGATGCTAGATGAATACAAGACCCCAAGAAAATTCTGGCCTGAAGCCATTGATACTTCATGCCATACAATCAACCGTGTTTATCTTCACAAGCTTCTAAACAAGACATCTTATGAGCTCCTTACTGGCAAGAAGCCAAATGTCAGTTACTTCAGAGTATTTAGCGCAAGGTGCTGGATCAAGGACCCACATCACACCTCAAAGTTTGCACCAAAAGCACATGAGGGTTTTATGCTTGGATATGGAAAGGATTCACACTCCTACAGAGTCTTCAATCTCTTTCATTACAAAGTGGTTGAAACAGTGGATGTGCGGTTCGATGAGACCAATGGTTCACAAAGAGAGAAACTGCCAAATGTGCTAGATGAAGTTCCATCCAGTGAATCAATCAAGCTAATGGGAACTGGAGAAATTATACCTTCTGAAGCTCATCCTGAAGAAGAACTTATCATCTTAGCACCTGATCAACATGAAGACAATGCTCAGCCTGAAGACATTCCTTCTAACAACGACAATGATCAGCAAGAGCAAAGTCTTCGCCCTGTACATCCTTGCGTTGCCAATGAAGTGCAGATTGAAAGAATAATTGACAGCATCAATGCACCTAGTCCACTCACTCGTTCAAGGGCAACTCAGCTAACAAATTTTTGTGGGCACTTCGCATTCGTCTCAATATCAGAACCCAAGAAAGTTGAAGAAGCCTTCATGGAACCTGAATGGATTCAAGCTATGCAAGAAGAGCTTCAACAGTTTGAGCTGAATAATGTATGGGAACTGGTCAAGCGTCCTAATCCACGAAAGCACAACATAATAGGCACCAAATGGATATACTGCAACAAACAAGATGAGCATGGTCAAGTTGTCAGAAACAAAGCTCGTCTCGTTGCTCAAGGATATACTCAAGTGGAAGGCATTGACTTCGATGAAACATTTGCTCCTGTGTCTAGACTTGAAGCCATACGCATAATGCTGGCCTATGCAAATCATCACAACATACTTCTATATCAAATGGATGTGAAGAGTGCTTTTCTCAATGGCAAGATTGAAGAAGAAGTGTATGTTGCACAACCGCCTGGCTTTGAAGATCCAAAACATCCTGACATGGTATACAAGCTCAACAAGGCACTGTATGGCCTCAAACAAGCCCCTCGAGCCTGGTATGACACACTCAAATACTTCCTGAAGAGCAAAGGCTTCATACCTGGTTCCCTAGACCCCACTCTCTTCACGAAGACATATGATGGTGAACTGTTTGTGTGCCAAATATATGTGGATGACATTATCTTCGACTCAACCAATCAGAAGTACAGTGAAGAGTTTGGATATATGATGCAAGAGCAATATCAGATGTCCACGATGGGAGAGCTGAAGTTCTTCCTCGGTCTTCAAATACGACAACAACGCAACGGCATCTTCATATCTCAAGAGAAGTATCTCAAAGATTGCCTAAAGAAGTTCGGTATGCAAGACTACAAAGGCTTCACAACACCAATGCCAGCCAAACATCATCTGGGTCCCGACGACAATGGTAAAGAGTTCGATCAAAAGGTATACCGCTCCATTATTGGTTCTTTACTTTATCTATGTGCATCTAGGCCAGATATTATGCTTAGTGTTTGCATGTGTGCTCGATTTCGAGCGGCACCAAAGGAGTCGCATCACTTAGCTGTGAAGCAAATTCTTCGATATTTGGCTCACACCCCAACTCTAGGATTATGGTATCCAAAGGGCTCAGAGTTTGATCTGGTTGGATTCTCGGATGCTGATTATGCTGGTGACAAAGTTGATCGCAAGTCTACATCAGGCACATGTCACTTTCTGGGACGATCACTTGTATGTTGGTCTTCAAAGAAGCAGAACTGTGTATCTCTCTCCACTGCTGAATCTGAATACATTGCTGCTGGATCTTGCTGCGCTCAGCTTCTGTGGATGAAGCAAACACTCAAGGACTATGGCATTCATCTGAAGCAAGTGCCACTTTACTGCGACAACGAAAGCGCCATCAAGATCGCCAACAACCCAGTTCAGCACTTGAAGACAAAGCACATTGAAATTCGTCATCACTTTCTCAGAGATCATGTTGTGAAGGAAGATATTGATATCATACACGTCAACACTGAAGAGCAATTGGCAGATATCTTCACCAAGCCCTTGGATGAGAGGAGATTTTGCAAGTTACGGTGTGAGCTAAATATCCTGGAATCCTCAAATGTCCTGTGATCAGGCACACATCCTAACACTTATGCATATTGATGACTTAGATGTGCAACACACAAAGTAAAGTATATATTCAATCAATGAAGACATACATTCTAAGTGTGAATACATTAATGTGGAATTTGACTTCGGAGCGCCACGATAATTGTGCGCCGTGTCTGGGTCTAATACTTCCTATACGGTGGGTAACGCCACCACCAAACGTTCTACTTTGAAGTGTTTCACTCATGGCGTTACCTTGCAATGTCTTCACATTTGGTTTGGCTTCTGATCTCAACATATCTTCATGATTATCTTCACTATGTTGATTATAGATATATATATGCTAGTGTTCTGTCCTCTACAGCATTCACTTATAGCTATGTCTCCGTGTTGAATCTTTTGAACTAAGTGAATGTGATCGGAGCCTAATCTCCCTATGCTTTCTATCTCAAATTCTATCTCTCCAAGTCATATGCATTCTATTGAAACTGTCGAATGTCTTCACTGCGTCCTTGTCAGCAGAAGATAAAGAGACAACCATAAAGTCCGTTTTCAATGCTCATTCCTCCACATAAAATCCGGAGAAGTAGGAACGACCGCCCGACAATCCAGGCGTGCGTGGGATGTGGAACTGCCCCCAAAATACCGCATGATGGCCACGTACTACTCAAATGCGAATCGCCAGGGGCACCTGAGTAATAGCGCAGTGCCGCCCCTGCGCCTATAAGTTCACACTTACCGCAGTCATTATCTCCTTCTTCCACCCTCGCACGAACCCTAGCGCCGCCGCTAGCTCTCGACGACGCCGGCGACGAAGCGCTTCGCTGCCGCAACCTCTCTGACGCCGTCTTCACGCCTTTCGCGGACATCGTCCTCTCCGCCGTCGCCGTAGGTGTCTTCCGTCGCCAAGTTAGGGCACGGAGGACTGAACTGCTCGGCATCATCTCTCACTTCCGTCTAGCAGTTCCAAGTGTGGTAAATAAAACTTCTTTTTACAGCCTCTTTTGATCTCATGGTTCTGTCACTTTCTACCATAAGAAGTTTCTCTTCACATAAGATAGATCTCTCAATCTGCATCTCATAACATGCCTAGTATATTCACTTGTGCTTCATGAAGTAGTTAGATTCCTCACTTGTACTGATCTGTGGGTACGTACAAATCTGGAACCAACTTCTTATCTATGAGTGAATGTCTTCGCACGATGAGGTCAATGTCTTCTAAACTGATTAATCTTCAAAACCTTCTAAGAATGCATATGACCTCTTCCCCTACCCTCGCACCTTAATGCTGTCACAGGTACATGTCCGTGGGAGAATCCTTCGGTTCTCATAGTCTGCATTCATTTGCAGAATTCCTACAGCATCACATAAACTCTCCTGAAGCCAGTTCCTGTTGGTCCAGTAAAAGAAAGCCTTTGAAGCCTTTGAAAGTTTTGAAGCCTTTCAAGTTAAAGTTTATGGCTTCAGAAGCAGCAGCAAGGAAAGGGGGCAAACAGAGACGTGAAGGAACTTCCAAAGATCTGCCTGAAGACCTGGCAGAAATGTATAAAACAGATCCTGAAGAGAACTATGGGCAGCGCAAGACTCGAATCCAATGGATTCGACGCTATTGGGCAGAACAATGGTTCAAATACCGCTTCGTCATCGAGGAGTATGCTGAGAAAAGTGCCATCAGGAGACCATGGGGGGACATCCGTTTCAAGAATCTCCTACCCAGGACCAGAGATGAAGCCATTGCTCAAGGCTTCTACCCATGCATGGTCCGAGGACCACAGCCTGATGATGCACATCCGTCGTCACTACTCTAGTGTCGTGACGACAATCTGTTCAAGCGCAACTTCCAGTTTGCTCAACAATCAGCGAAGCTGAACAAGAAGAAATTTGGGTTAGACTTCAACCCTGGTCCATCCGCACCAAGGGCAGATGGCACACGCGACGCCGAACCCAATATCATCGGTCCATTTGCCAACCTTGAGGGCCTCATCACCCACATTTTAGTCCAAGGGACTGCCGTGAATGACCCTCCAGCTGACTCTGAGTCTGATGAAGCTCCTGCTGTACCGAAGCCAAAGCAGTCGAAGAAGCCAAAAGCTTCAAAGCCGGCCCCTTCGTCAAAAATCTCAAGGGCGAAGCCATTGAAAACTACACCTCCTGAAGTCAGTGTGCAGTCTGAAGACGTATCCCACGTCTCCAAGCCCCAGAAGGAAAAGGTGCCCCAGCAACACACCGGCAAAGAGCTCACTGCTGCTGCTGTTCTGCGCAGCGAAGCCATTGATCTATCAAGCGATGAAGATCTTGGAGATGACGCTCTAGAGCAGCTTATCAAAAGCAAAGAAGCAGCTGAAATCTTCAACAATTTGCCTCTCTTTGATGTTGCCATCATCCACAACTTCATCGACGAATGGTTTGCCTCACCAGACATCAGCTTCGAAGATCTGCAGCTGCCCGTTGGCCTCAGCGTCGCATTCCAAGGCGCTATTGCTTCAGAACTTGCTATTGCCCAGCGCATAGTTGAACTGAAGCAGAAAATTGATCATGAAAAGGCTCAGTTCAAGAAGCATATGGCCAAGCTCAGCGTGCAAGAAGTGAAGAGCTTCAAGGCCATGTTGCATGAGCTCAAAGAAAAATTTCTGAAGAAGCGTGCCGAAGCTCAGGGCTCACGTGAGCGGATGAAGTCTCTGGCGGAAAGATGTGTACAAGCCTACAATGAGGCTGAAAAGCGCAAGGCACTTGGGCGTCCAGGCATTGACCCCAAGATGGCCGCGAAGAAGAAGAAGAAGTCTGCTATGGCTGAACCAGAGGCATCTAGGCAAGAAGCGGTTCCAATTGTCTTCCCAACTGCAACGACTGGCTCGAAGCCAAAGAGCCGGTCAACAGCTTCAGAGCTAAAGAAGACAAGAACTGCTGAGGCTGAAGCAAGGAAAAGGAAAAGCTCTGAAGCCTCTCCTACTGCCCCCAGCAAGAAGAGAAAAGATCAAGAAATCTCGGGCTGCTCCCACAGAGCCCTTGATGGTTGAACCCCTCTCTATGGTTCACCCCAATGCAGAAAGACAACTGACAGTTCATGAGCCTGCTCCCACAGAGGCTCCTGAAGCTGAAGATATTCCAGCAGCCGACCCCATAGCTGCTGAAGACATTGGTCACCAGGACAATGTGCAAGATGATGCAGCCCTTCCTCAGCTTGAAACAAGCGAACTCATCAGCATTGGTCGTCCTCTGACGCCAATTGCACAAGATGCGTCATGGGCGGATCGCCCTCAAGAGGAAGAAGACATTGAGGCCCAGCCCACTCCAACCCCACAGGCGTCGTCTGCATTCCGCAGGCTTCGCAAAGGTCCAAGGCCTCAAGTCTATACTGAAGAAATTCCGGCTGCATCAGCCGAAGACAATGAAGAAGCACCACCAGAACCCACTCCCCCGCTCCATCAAGACGAAGTTCTCCAGGAGAACGTGCCTGAGTTTGTCCCTCCAACTACACAAGTGGCGGCTGAAAATGAGGCTGCCACAACACACACTGAAGCAAATGTGGAGCCCTCCTCACCAAAAGCTTCAGCAGACAGCGAAGCTACTGATCCAGACACTTCTGTTCCTGAGTCTACTACTGGTCCTCAATTTGATTATCATGTTAAGCATAGGCCTCATGTCCAGAAGCCGGTCCCAAGGCTTCCAAGGTTCCCAGGTCCTGCATTAGCACCTGGCTCCTTTGATATCAATAGCTTCAAGGCAGACAATACATTTTTCAACAGCTCCAAGAACCCCTATTCAAGGGAAAGGATTGTATCAGATAGGTTCTGGAGCTATCCTCAGCGCAGCTACTACTCAAGCATCCTATACAACCAAGGTCGCATCTTCCCGCACAAGCGCCTTGAGGTTGAAGCCATTGCTGGTCTGCCATGTCTAGAGGAAGCTTTGGATTGCTTTAAGCAAGTGGGTCTGTTGCAGTTTGTCATTGATGAAGAGCGCTGGAATGAAGAGCTTCTGCTTCAGTTCTATGCCACCCTCCACATTAAAGGATACAACAGAGATCCGAAGACTTGGGTCCTGGAGTGGATGACTGGCAATGTCCATCATGAAGCCAATGCATTTGATATCATTGAGCTCACCGGCCTGCCCACTCCTGGCGAATTATTCGAGGAAGGCTGTCAACTACATGCTGAAGCTATTGAGAGCTTATTCCAGAGACCTGAACCAAATATGAGTCAGATGCTCTCAATGATGAAGCCATTGCCCCATGATGCTCCTTATCCAACAGAGTTCTTCGTTGAAGATTTTGAGTTCCTGCCCAAGACCATATATCACATCATCCGGCAGACTCTCTGGCCTATTAAAGGGCACTCTCCAAATGCCAAGATCGAGGGTGCAATGAAGACTATGATATTCTGTATCCTTCATGGCAAATGCTTCAACGCACAGGATTTCTTCATACGCCAACTTGCAGCGTCAGGCTCAGATTTATTTGGTTTGAAGTTCTATGCTCCTTGGGTGATGAGGCTGATCAAACTGCACTCTGCCATCTCGTATCAGCCCTCAGCCCGAAATCATCGGATCTTCTTGCCAGATGTGGATACCTCTGCCGAAGCTATATATCCTGAGCCTGCCAAGCAACCAATAAGTCTTCAGAATGCAGAACACCAGAGCTTCACTCAGAATGATGAAGGTGTTGAAGCCATCTCCAGGGTGTATCCTTTGGCTAGCACTACACGTGCGCCACACGCTGCTTCAACTGAAGCCACTGATAGTGCAACTGCTTCAAGACCCAAGAAGCGCGCTCGTGTTCTCACTGACCGAGAGCTTCTTGTAGCCCTTCATCAAAAACAAGATAGGCATCACGACTGGCTAAAGCGTCAGATGAAAAGCCTCTTGGTGGATGTCAATCGTCTTCGAAACCTTGCCACCAAGAATGCCTTCGTCACTCATGAAACCTGTCGTCGTACATGGAAAGGGCTCTCAATGATATGTACTGAAGCTGAACTTGAAGAGGATGGCTTCACAGAGCGTTTCAAGTTTGACACCACACCTCCTAGAAGGGCTATGATGCGAAACACACCCTCACTTGAAGACTCTGAGTTTTCTTCATCTGCTGCCACAGTCACTGCCAGAATTATTGATGAAGAAGACGATGCTACATCACCGCCACCTGCTTCAGCACCTCCAAGCTTTTCTGCACCGCCAAACACCTCCAACGACCCTGCTGCTCCTGAGACCGAGTAGACACTCTATGTCTTCAAACCTTTTTGGTCCTCGCTGACAAAAGGGGGATAAGCATATGAGTTGATAGTCTTCAAGCGGGTCCTTATGGGCGTGTGCTTTATGGTTTGCTATATTCTGCTTCGTGCTTACAACTCTCGTTTTTGCTTCATTTGGTTCTTATGAGTTGTAACACTTAAACCAGATGGTCGTCTGCTACTTGTTTGCCACCCTATTTTTGCGAAGATAAATTCCGCATGTGCGACGATAAATTCCGCACTTATCTCATTCCACAGACGTCCATTTTCCATTATGCATGTCATTATCTTCATATACTTTCACATGCATAGTGGATTGTCATCATAAGCTGAAGTGGATCTCCAAGTACAACCTGCCATGTGCATTTGCATTCCAAAAGAAAATTAACTCATATGCACATCTTCAGGGGGAGCCCTTGCAACTTATGAAGACAATTCCTTATCCTTTACAATTTCACAGACTATATTCCCCGTTGAAAACTTCAACTAGTTTGTCATCAATCACCAAAAAGGGGGAGATTGTAAGTGCATCTAGTGCCACCCCTAGTTGGTTTTGGAGAATTGACGACAAACCTAGTTGAGGGACTAATGTGTTTGTGAGAATTGCAGGATAACACGGGTAGAAGTCCCTCATTGATTCGGTTTTACTACCAGAGATGACCCCCAAAAATGTATGAAGACATTGAAGCCAAAGGTGGTATATGAAGATATTCACATTGAAGACTATGACAAAGAGAAGACACCACATGAAGCCTATGGAGCTCGAAGACTTAGATCTTTCGTAGTTCTTTTTCTTTTGTGTTGAGTCATAGGAACCACCGTACTGTTAAGTGGGGTCCAAGAGAACCAGTCAGAATGACTGAAGTGATGCCTAACCAAAACATGAAGCATATATGAGTGGTTTCTATTTAACCCGGCTTGACTTTGGACAATAAGTCGCCAGTATATGACAGTCATAAACATTTCGAGGTTTTGGCTTCTAAAGATTGGGTTATCACCCTTACTGCACAGGTATCATAAGCCGGCAGTATGATTCAATATCACAGGATTTGCAGAACTATGACTTATTGTAAGTGCATCTAGTGCCACCCCTAGTTGGTTTTGGAGAATTGACGACAAACCTAGTTGAGGGACTAATGTGTTTGTGAGAATTGCAGGATAACACGGGTAGAAGTCCCTCATTGATTCGGTTTTACTACCAGAGATGACCCCCAAAAATGTATGAAGACATTGAAGCCAAAGGTGGTATATGAAGATATTCACATTGAAGACTATGACAAAAGAAGACACGTTATGAAGCCTATGGAGCTCGAAGACTTAGATCTTTCGTAGTTCTTTTTCTTTTGTGTTGAGTCGTAGGAACCACCGTACTGTTAAGTGGGGTCCAGGAGAACCAGTCAGAATGACTGAAGCGATGCCTAATCCAAAAACCTATGTCTTCGAGTGAAGACAATGAGAGCGAATCTTGTCCAGAGCCGGACAAGTCAGCTTTGCTTGTAGCCCAAGTAAAGTTGCCATGAGAGTTTGAAATCTGACCGTTGCGACACGTGTAAGTTCCTTACTGACCCAGGGCCATTTCGGACAAATCAGGTCGGGTTGCCAAGTGGCTATAAATAGCCCACCCCCTACAACCATAACTGGTTGGCTGCTCAGATTTCACTGCACGGCTTTTGTCATTTGAGAGCAACCCACCTCGAAGCCTTTGAGAGAAAATTCCTAGCGAGGAGAAAAGCCCTAACCACCCAGAGCCAGAGTAAATTGGGCATCACTTAAGTCTTCTTGTCTGTGTGATCTGAAGACTTATTACACTTGAGGACTGTGAATCCTCCAGACGGTTAGGCGTCGCGTTCAGAGCATCCAAGAGACATTGTGGATTGCCAGTGAACGAAGTTTGTGAAGGTTTGGGAGCCTACCTTGAAGACTTACCAGAGTGATTGGGCGAGGACTAAGTGACCTTAGCTCAAGGAGAATACGGTGAGGACTTGGTGTCCTGAACTGTGTGTTCAGGACTGGGTGTCCGGCACTATGTGTCCTAAGGTTTAAATACCTAGCCGCTCCAACCAGACGTACAGTTGTCACAGCAACTGGAACTGGTCCAACATATCATTCTCTTCAACGAGTCACTGGTTTCATCTTCACTTCCTTTTTCTTACTGTTACTCATTGTGAAGCCATTGCATGCTTGCTCTATCTTTTGTCTTCACAACGTGAATGTATGATCTGTTTGGCTTCATAACTTCTTCCTACCTGATCCTTATTACACTGCAGTTGTTTGTCTTTGTGCTTTCACTCTATTGAATACTTGACCATGGCTTGCCTAGTGTAATCTAACTTCCGCTGCATAGTAATAGGCATAATCTTCACTGTTTGTCTTCATAACTTCCACGTTTTGAAGACTTTCATAAAAATCGCCTATTCACCCCCCCCTCTAGTCGATATAACGCACTTTCACTATGTCTTCGAGTGAAGACTATGAGAGCGAATCTTGTCCAGAGTCAGACAAGTCAGCTTTGCTTGTAGCCCAAGTAAAGTTGCCGTGTGAGTTTGAAATCTGACCGTTGGAACACGTGTCAGTTCCTTAGTGACCCAGGGTCATTTCGGACAAATCAGGTCGGGTTGCCAAGTGGCTATAAATAGCCCACCCCCCACAACCATAAATGGTTGGTTGCTCAGATTGAGAGTACGGCTTTTGCCGTTTCAGAGCAACCCACCTCGAAGCCTTTGAGAGAGAATTCCTTGCGAGGATAAAGCCCTAACTACCCAGAGCCAGAGAGAATTGGGTATCACTTAACTCTTCTTGTCTGTGTGATCTGAAGACTTATTACATTTGAGGACTGTGCATCCTCCAGCCGGTTAGGCGCCGCGTTCTGAGCATCCAAGAGACATTGTGGATTGCCGGTGAACAAAGTCTGTGAAGGTTTGGGAGTCTACCTTGAAGACTTACCAGAGTGATTGGGCGAGGTCTGTGTGACCTTAGCTCAAGGGGAATACGGTGAGGACTGGGTGTCCTGAGCTGCGTGTTTAGGACTGGTTGTCCGGGACTGTGTGTCCTAAGGTTTAAATACCTAGCCGCCCCAACCAGACGTACAGTTGTCACAGCAACTGGAACTGGTCCAACAAATCATTGTCTTTAACGAGTCACTGGTTTCATCTTCCCTTCCCTTTACTTACTGTTGCTCCTTGTGAAGTCATTGTATGTTTGCACTATCTTTTGTCTTCACTGAGTGACTGCATGTTCTGTATGGCTTCATAATATCTTCCTACCCGATCCTTACTACATTGCTGCTATTAAGTCATTGTGCTTTCACTTCATTTAATACTTGACTATGGCTTGCCTAGTGTAGTCTACCTTCCGCTGCATGGTAATAGGTTTACTTCTATCGTTTGTCTTCATAACTTCCACGTTTTGAAGACTTTCATAAAAATCGCCTATTCACCCCCCCCTCTAGTCGATATAACGCACTTTCACTTATACATGTTCCTATGACTATGAGATTATGCAACTCCCATTTACCGGAGGAACACTTTGTGTGCTACCAAACGTCACAATGTAACTAGGTGATTATAAAGGTGCTCTACAGGTGTCTCCAAAGGTACATGTTGGGTTGGCGTATTTCGAGATTAGGATTTGTCGCTCCGATTGTCGGAGAGGTATCTCTGGGCCCTCTCGGTAATACACATCACTTAAGCCTTCCAAGCAGTGCAACTAATAAGTTAGTTGCAAGATGATGTATTACGGAACGAGTAAAGAGACTTGTCGGTAACGAGATTGAACTAGGTATTTAGATACCGGCGATCGAATCTCGGGCAAGTAACATACTGATGAGAAAGGGAACAACGTATGTTGTTATGCGGTCTGACCGATAAAGATCTTCGTAGAATATGTAGGAGCCAATATGAGCATCCAGGTTCCGCTATTGGTTATTGACCGGAGACGTCTCTCGGTCATGTCTACATTGTTCTCGAACCCGTAGGGTCTGCACGCTTAACGTTACGATGACAGTTTCATTATGAGTTTATATATTTTGATGTACCGAAGGTTGTTCGGAGTCCCGGATGTGATCGCGGACTTGACGAGGAGTCTTGAAATGGTTGAGACATAAAGATCAATATATTAGACGACTATATTTGGACACCGGAAAGGTTCCGGGTAAGATTGGGACAATACCGGATCACCGGGAGGTTATCGGAACCCCCCGGGAGGTATATGGGCCTTATTGGGCCTTAGTGGAAAGGAGGGGAAAGGAGCAAGGGAGGGGGCGCCCCCCCCAAGCCCAATTAGAATTGGGAGGGGGGCCGGCCCCCCCTTTCCTTCCTCCCTCCTTCCTCTTCCTTCCCTCTCCTACTCCTAATAGGAAAAAGGGGAGTCCTACTCCCGGTGGGAGTTGGACTCCCCCCCTTGGGCGCGCCACCCTCCTTGGCCGGCCCCCTCCTCCACTCCTTTATATGCGGGTGCAAGGGGGCACCCCAGAGACACAACAATTGATCATTGATCTCTTAGCCGTGTGCGGTGCCCCCCTCCACCATAATCCTCGATAATATTGTAGCGGTGCTTAGGCGAAGCCCTGCGATGGTAGAACATCAAGATCGTCACCACGCCGTCGTGTTGACGGAACTCATCCCCGACACTTTGCTGGATCGGAGTCCGGGGATCGTCATCGAGCTGAACGTGTGCAAAAACTCGGAGGTGCCGTAGTTTCGGTGCTTGATCGGTCGGGTCGTGAAGACATACGACTACATCAACCGCGTTGTTATAACGCTTCCGCTTCCGGTCTACGAGGGTACGTAGACAACACTCTCCCCTCTCGTTGATGTGCATCACCATGATCTTTTGTGTGCGTAGGAAATTTTTTGAAATTACTACGTTCCCCAACAGTGGCATCCGAGCCTAGGTTTTATGTGTTGAGGTTATATGCATGAGTAGAACACAAGTGAGTTGTGGGCGATATAAGTCATACTTCTTACCAGCATGTCATAGTTTGGCTCGGCGGTATTGTTGGATGAAGCGGCCCAGACCGACATTATGCGTACACTTACGCGAGACTGGTTCTACCGACGTGCTTTGCACACAGGTGGCTTGCGGGTGTCAGTTTCTCCAACTTTAGTTGAACCGAGTGTGGCTACGCCCGGTCCTTGCGAAGGTTAAAACAGCACCAACTTGACAAACTATCGTTGTGGTTTTTGATGCGTAGGTAAGATTGGTTCTTGCTAAGCCCGTAGCAGCCACGTAAAACTTGCAACAAACAAAGTAGAGGATGTCTAACTTGTTTTTGCAGGGCATGTTGTGATGTGATATGGTCAAGGCATGATGCTAGATTTTATTGTATGAGATGATCATGTTTTGTAACCAAGTTATCGGCAACTAGCAGGAGCCATATGGTTGTCGCTTTATTGTATGCAATGCAATCGCCCTGTAATGCTTTACTTTATCACTAAGCGGTAGTGATAGTCGTAGAAGCATAAGATTAGCGAGATGACAATGATGCTACGATGGAGATCAAGGTGTCGCGCCGGTGTTGATGGTGATCATGAAGATGCTTCGGAGATGGAGATCACAAGCACAAGATGATGATGGCCATATCATATCACTTATATTGATTGCATGTGATGTTTATCTTTTATGCATCTTATCTTGCTTTGATTGACGGTAGCATTATAAGATGATCTCTCACTAAATTTCAAGATAAAAGTGTTCTCCCTGAGTATGCACCGTTGTCAAAGTTCGTCGTGCCCAGACACCACGTGATGATCGGGTGTGATAAGCTCTATGTCCATCTACAACGGGTGCAAGCCAGTTTTGCACATGCAGAATACTCAGGTTAAACTTGACGAGCCTAGCATATGCAGATATGGCCTCGGAACACCGAGACCGAAAGGTCGAGCGTGAATCATATAGTAGATATGATCAACATAGTTATGTTCACCATTGAAAACTACTCCATTTCACGTGATGATCGGTTATGGTTTAGTTGATTTGGATCACGTGATCACTTAGAAGATTAGAGGGTTGTCTTTCTAAGTGGGAGTTCTTAAGTAATATGATTAATTGAACTTAAATTTATCATGAACTTAGTACCTGATAGTATCTTGCTTGTTTATGTTTGATTGTAGATAGATGGCCCGTGCTGTTGTTCCTTTGAATTTTAATGCGTTCCTTGAGAAAGCAAAGTTGAAAGATGATGGTAGCAATTATACGGACTGGGTCTGTAACTTGAGGATTATCCTCATTGCTGCACAGAAGAATTACATCCTGGAAGCACCGGGTCTGGCAGAGCAAAGCTGATGACTACTCAATAGTTCAATGTGCCATGCTTTACGGCTTAGAACCGGGTCTTCAGCGACGTTTTAAACGTCATGGAGCACATGAGATGTTCCAGGAGTTGAAGCTAATATTTCAAGAAAATGCCCGGATTGAGAGATATGAAGTCTCCAATAAGTTCTATAGCTGCAAGATGGAGGAGAACAGTTCTGTCAGTGAGCATATACCCAAAATGTCTGGGTATAATAATCACTTGATTCAACTGGGAGTTAATCTTCTGGATGATTGCGTCATTGATAGAATTCTCCAATCACTTCCACCTAGCTACAAGAGCTTCATGATGAACTATAATATGCAAGTGATGGATAAGACAATTCCCGAGCTCTTCGCAATGCTAAAAGTTGCGGAGGTAGAAATCAAGAAGGAGCATCAAGTGTTGATGGTCAACAAGACCACTAGTTTCAAGAAAAAGGGCAAGGGGAAGAAGAAGGGGAACTTCAAGAAGAACAGCAAGCAAGTTGCTGCTCAGGAGAAGAAACCCAAGTCTGGACCTAAGCCTGAAACTGAGTGCTTCTACTGCAAGCAGACTAGTCACTGGAAGCGGAACTGCCCCAAGTATTTGGCGGATAACAAGGATGGCAAGGTGAACAAAGGTATATGTGATATACATGTTATTGATGTGTACCTTACTAGAGCTCGCAGTAGCACCTGGGTATTTGATACTGGTTCTGTTGCTAATATTTGCAACTCGAAACAGGGACTACGGATTAAGCGAACACTGGCGAAGGACAAGGTGACGATGCGCATGGGAAATGGTTCCAAAGTCGATGTGATCGCGGTCGGCACGCTACCTCTACATCTACCATCGGGATTAGTATTAGACCTAAATAATTGGTATTTGGTGCCAGCGTTGAGCATGAACATTATATCTGGATCTTGTTTGATGCGAGACGGTTATTCATTTAAATCAGAGAATAATGGTTGTTCTATTTATATGAGTAATATCTTTTATGGTCATGCACCCTTGAAGAGTGGTCTATTTTTGATGAATCTCGATAGCAGTGATACACATATTCATAATGTTGAAGCCAAAAGATGCAGAGTTGATAATGATAGTGCAACTTATTTGTGGCACTGCCGTTTAGGTCATGTCGGTGTAAAGCGCATGAAGAAACTCCATACTGATGGACTTTTGGAACCACTTGATTATGAATCACTTGGTACTTGCGAACCATGCCTCATGGGCAAGATGACTAAAACGCCGTTCTCCGGTACTATGGAGAGAGCAACATATTTGTTGGAAATCATACATACAGATGTATGTGGTCCAATGAATGTTGAAGCTCGTGGCGGATATCGTTATTTTCTCACCTTCACAGATGATTTAAGCAGATATGGGTATATCTACTTAATGAAACATAAGTCTAAAACATTTGAAAAGTTCAAAGAATTTTAGAGTGAAGTTGAAAATCATCGTAACAAGAAAATAAAGTTTCTATGATCTGATCGTGGAGGAGAATATTTGAGTTACGAGTTTGGTTTACATTTGAAACAATGCGGAATAGTTTCGCAACTCATGCCACCCGGAACACCACAGCGTAATGGTATGTCCGAACGTCATAATCGTACTTCACTTGATATGGTGCGATCTATGATGTCTCTTACAGATTTACCGCTATCATTTTGGGGTTATGCTTTAGAGACGGCCGCATTCACGTTAAATAGGGCACCATCAAAATCCGTTGAGACGACGCCTTATGAACTATGGTTTGGCAAGAAACCAAAGTTGTCATTTCTGAAAGTTTGGGGCTGCGATGCTTATGTGAAAAAGCTTCAACCTGATAAGCTCGAACCCAAATCGGAGAAATATGTCTTCATAGGATACCCGAAGGAGACTGTTGGGTACACCTTCTATCACAGATCCGAAGGCAAGACATTTGTTGCTAAGAATGGATCCTTTCTAGAGGAGTTTCTCTCGAAAGAAGTGAGTGGGAGGAAAGTAGAACTTGATGAGGTAACTGTACCTGCTCCCTTATTGGAAAGTAGTACATGACAGAAACCGGTTTCTGTGACACCTACACCAATTAGTGAGGAAGCTAATGATGATGATCATGAAACTTCAGAACAAGTTACTACTGAACCTCGTAGATCAACTAGAGTAAGATCCGCACCAGAGTGGTACGGTAATCCTGTTCTGGAAGTCATGCTACTAGATCATGATGAACCTACGAACTATGAAGAAGCAATGGTGAGCCTAGATTCCGGTGGCTTGAAGCCATGAAATCTGAGATGGGGATCCATGTATGAGAACAAAGTGTGGACTTTGGTTGACTTGCCCAATGATCGGCAAGCAATTGAAAATAAATGGATCTTCAAGAAGAAGACTGACGCTGATGGTAATGTTACTGTCTACAAAGCTCGGCTTGTCGCAAAAGGTTTTCGACAAGTTCAAGGAATTGACTACGATGAGACCTTCTCACCCGTAGCGATGCTTAAGTCTGTCCGAATCATGTTAGCAATTGCCGCATTTTATGATTATGAAATTTGGCAGATGGATGTCAAAACTGCATTCCTGAATGGATTTCTGGAAGAAGAGTTGTATATGATGCAGCCGGAAGGTTTTGTCGATCCAAAAGGAGCTAACAAAGCGTGCAAGCTCCAGCGATCCATTTATGGACTGGTGCAAGCATCTCGGAGTTGGGATAAACGCTTTGATAGTGTGATCAAAGCATTTGGTTTTGTACAGACTTTTGGAGAAGCCTGTATTTACAAGAAAGTGAGTGGGAGCTCTGTAGCATTTCTGATATTATATGTGGA
The DNA here is from genome assembly GCF_003073215.2 of Triticum urartu. Taxonomy (NCBI): domain Eukaryota; kingdom Viridiplantae; phylum Streptophyta; class Magnoliopsida; order Poales; family Poaceae; genus Triticum; species Triticum urartu. Next base: position 144,354,794 of record NC_053023.1, read on the forward strand.
TGACATATTGCTAATCGAAAATGATATAGAATTTCTGGATAGCATAAAGGGATACTTGAATAAGAGTTTTTCAATGAAAGACCTCGGTGAAGCTGCTTACATATTGGGCATTAAGATCTATAGAGATAGATCAAGACGCTTAATTGGACTTTCACAAACCACATACCTTGACAAAGTTTTGAAGAAGTTCAAAATGGATCAAGCAAAGAAAGGATTCTTGCCTGTGTTACAAGGTGTGAAGTTGAGTAAGACTCAATGCCCGACCACTGCAGAAGATAGAGAGAAAATGAAAGATGTTCCCTATGCTTCAGCCATAGGCTCTATCATGTATGCAATGTTGTGTACCAGACCTGATGTGTGCCTTGCTATAAGTCTAGCAGGGAGGTACCAAAGTAATCCAGGAGTGGATCACTAGACAGCGGTCAAGAACATCCTGAAATACCTGAAAAGGACTAAGGATATGTTTCTCGTATATGGAGGTGACAAAGAGCTCATCGTAAATGGTTATGTTGATGCAAGCTTTGGCACTGATCTGGACGATTCTAAATTGCAAACCGGATACGTATTTACATTAAACGGTGGAGCTGTCAGTTGGTGCAGTTCTAAACAAAGCGTCGTGACGGGATCTACATGTGAAGCGGAGTACATAGCTGCTTCGGAAGCAGCAAATGAAGGAGTTCATATCCGATCTAGGTGTCATACCTAGTGCATCGGGTCCAATGAAAATCTTTTGTGACAATACTGGTGCAATTGCCTTGGCAAAGGAATCCAGATTTCACAAGAGAACCAAGCACATCAAGAGACGCTTAAATTCCATCCGGGATCTAGTCCAGGTGGGAGACATAGAGATTTGCAAGATACATACGGATCTGAATGTAGCAGACCCATTGACTAAGCCTGTTCCACGAGTAAAACATGATCAGCACCAAGGCTCCATGGGTGTTAGAATCATTACTGTGTAATCTAGATTATTGACTCTAGTGCAAGTGGGAGACTGAAGGAAATATGCCCTAGAGGCAATAATAAAGTTATTATTTATTTCCTTATATGTTGTGTTTATTATTCATGCTAGAATTGTATTAACCAGGAACGTAATACTTGTGTGAATACATAGACAAACAAAGTGTCACTAGTATGCCTCTACTTGACTAGCTCGTTAATCGAAGATGGTTATGTTTCCTAACCATAGACATGAGTTATCATTTGATTAACGGGATCACATCATTAGGAGAATGATGTGATTGACATGACCCATTCCATTAGCTTAGCAGCCGATCGTTTAGTATGTTGCTATTGCTTTCTTCATGACTTATACAAGTTCCTACGACTATGAGATTATGCAACTCCTGTTTACCGAGGAACACTTTGTGTGCTACCAAACGTCACAACGTAACTGGGTGATTATAAAGGTGCTCTACAGGTGTCTCCAAAGGTACATGTTGGGTTGGCGTATTTCGAGATTAGGATTTGTCGCTCCTATTGTCGGAGAGGTATCTCTGGGCCCTCTCGGTAATACACATCACTTAAGCCTTGCAAGCAATGCAACTAATAAGTTAGTTGCAAGATGATGTATTACGGAATGAGTAAAGAGACTTGCCGGTAACGAGATTGAACTGGGTATTGAGATACCGATGATCGAATCTCGGGCAAGTAACATACCGATGACAAAGGGAACAACGTATGTTGTTATGCGGTCTGACCGATAAAGATCTTCGTAGAATATGTAGGATCCAATATGAGCATCCAGGTTCCGCTATTGGTTATTGACCGGAGACGTGTCTCGGTCATGTCTACATTGTTCTCGAACCCGTAGGGTCCGCATGCTTAACATTATGATGACAGTTTCATTATGAGTTTATATATTTTGATGTACCGAAGGTTGTTTGGAGTCCCGGATGTGATCACGGACTTGACGAGGAGTCTCGAAATGGTCGAGACATAAAGATCGATATATTGGACGACTATATTTGGACACAGTTCCGGGTAAGATTGGGACAATACCGGATCACCGGGAGGTTATCGGAACCCCCGGGAGGTATATGGGCATTATTGGGCCTTAGTGGAAAGGAGGGGAAAGGAGCAAGGGAGGGGGCGCGCCCCCCAAGCCCAATCCAAATTGGGAGGGGGGCCGGCCCCCCCTTTCCTTCCTCCCTCCTTCCTCTTCCTTCCCTCTCCTACTCCTAATAGGAAAAAGGGGAGTCCTACTCCCGGTGGGAGTTGGACTCCCCCCCTTGGGCGCTCCACCCTCCTTGGCCGGCCCCCTCCTCCACTCCTTTATATACGGGCACAAGGGGGCACCCCAGACACACAACAATTGATCATTGATCTCTTAGCCGTGTGCGGTGCCCCCCTCCACCATAATCCTCGATAATATTGTAGCGGTGCTTAGGCGAAGCCTTGCGACGGTAGAACATCAAGATCGTCACCACGCCGTCGTGCTGACGGAACTCATCCCCGACACTTTGCTGGATCGGAGTGCAGGGATCGTCATCGAGCTGAACGTGTGCAAAAACTCAGAGGTGCCGTAGTTTCGGTGCTTGATCGGTCGGGCCGTGAAGACGTACGACTACATCAACCGCGTTGTTATAACGCTTCCGCTTCCGGTCTACGAGGGTACGTAGACAACACTCTCCCCTCTCGTTGTTGTGCATCACCATGATCTTGCGTGTGCGTAGGAATTTTTTTGAAATTACTACGTTCCCCAGCACGATGTTCAATTGCTGTGGCTGCATTCTCTTATTGTATACCATGTGAGGAATAAATCGAATTTGGCTGCACTTAATACATGAGAAATATATACAAGTGCTATATTTCCTAGTTCTTAATCATGCTTGGTTTGGATAAATGGGTTTTCCATGTGGCTTGAATTAATCTGATGAATCTGCAATGTGCTTGTTTTTCATCAACATATTTTACAGATAGCATGCAAACCCTTGCTTAACCTGATGACTAACTACCTTATATGTGTTGCAAGGAAACAATGGGAAGCACTGAGGTTTACAAGATGGTACTAACTATTATACCTTTCCTTTGTTTATTCCTTTGCCCCGTTTCCAATATAGAGAAGATATTTATGCACGTCCTTGTTTTCAGGGTTCACTAATGATTACCTCTCAAACCACCTCTGTGGTCAGGATGCGAGGAAAGTTTTCATACAACACCCACGGTTCAATATTGAAGTGTTCCTGAAGAGGTCGAAGGATGGACGGTCAATCATACACAGGCACTGGCCTAAAGTTGCAAATACCTTCAACATGAATGAAGGCTCAATATTCGCCTTCCGCTTCAGCAGTTTTCTAGATGAGATGCATCTCTCTATGTACCATCTATGATGCTAATTTCGAAAGGTTCTAGATGTTGCATGTGAAACTTGTTGCTGGTGCAGTTGTGTAATGGGGTAGCTGAGTGCTGAAGCTATATCATGTTGTACTCCGATGTATTTCAATTATGAAATCCTTCTTCCTTAATATGGAAATGGAATATATTATATGCTTAATATGAATCTCAATTATATTAGTAAATGGATTATTAATTATAGGCCAATTAGCCCGCTAATTGGGCAATTAGCTTGCTAATTGGGTTTTCTTATTGCAAACGGTTAATGAGAAAACACCGTGGGCGATGACCTAAGGCAACGCACACAATTTCTAGGAATAAACCGTGTTGGATCAATGAACAATCACACACGACATTCTCTTCAAAACTGTTTGCGTTACGCCACCTTGCGCAATCGTTTTCCTTGTAGTGACTGTGTGGGATGTATATACGAACGGAAACGTTTAGTGGTGACTGACTGGGTGGGATGTACTTATGACCAGAAATGATTTTGCTTGTATAATTGTACTTTTTAGCACTATTGTACGTATTTCTATATTTGAGTGCTCGCCGGTCACACACGACCTCATTTTGCCGAGCATGTGTGCCAGGAAGGCATATCCCCAACGGTTTCTGGGTCGTGTGGGAAGGACCCCCCTATCGCCCACACTCATTTGGCGACGGTTCCAAATGTCGTCGTGGAAAGGGGTAAAAACCGTTTGTTTAGGACCGACACGTACCAGTGTTTGAGCAGTAGTGCTTGAAATTTGTGTTCCAAGAAACTCATCGGAAGCCGTTTTGGGCCTCGAAACCAAAACCAACAATTAATCTTTAGCTTGTTCCCATCACATTCCAAAGTGTATAGTATAATTAAGTGCAAACCTGCTCACACCTAGTACGTATCAAACCTGAATGTGTTCCCACTATGCATGTTTTAGTACTAGGTTATAAAAAGGGGAACTAGTACCTAGCCGAAAATCACTCTACCTCTTTCTCCTCATAAGTCTGTCTTGTTCGTCCATCCTTGCCATGGCCGGTATGCAGAGCTCTAGGTCGAGAATTATCCGAACTACTCGTAACAAGGGAGCGGCAACCAAGGCCGTGGAAAAAAAGAGAGGGCTCGCCGCCTCGCAGAGATCTCGAAAGGTCTCTCACGGGCAGGCGAGGGCTCCTAGGAGCGCCCTAGCCACGAAGGCGAGGGCTCCCAGGAGCGCCCTAGCCGCGAAGGCGAACATGCCGAGCTAGCGGTGCTGGACTCGTTATCCCTCGAGGACATGCCCGATCAGCTCAATAAGCAGGAGGAGTTCATCGACGGCTTGGTGGAGCCGCTGAAGGAGATCCTCGATGACATGCCCGCTGAGCTCAATGAGCAGGGGGAGTTGACCGCCGGCTTGGTGATGCTATTGAATAAGAGCATTGCCTCGTATAAGAAGGCGACCGGCGAAATCCTGGAACTTCAGGAGGACAAGGCGAAGCTCTGCCACGAGCTTGACCTGCTAAAGGAGGAGAAAGCCAGCTAGAAGAAGTTGCATGAGAAGAGTAGTTCCTCGATGAAGATGCTACATGCCCCCGTCATGGAACAGAAGGAGGAGTTGGCGAAGCTCCGCATCGAGCACCTGGCTGTTGTCAAGGTACGTAATGTGGCCGTGGAACAGATGATGAAGGCTCGCGTCGAGAAATCCCGTGTCATCGACAGAATGAAGAAGATGGCGGAGGAGATGCGCAAGGATATGGACGGCGTGGAGGCGATGAAGAAGCAGTTACGACTCCGCGGCCAGCAACGCTTCATGTAGTAGAGAGCGGCGCTCTAGACTTGTGTGTGTGCGTCTTCCTTGTTTTTTTGGGGTGATAATCTTCTTTCTTCTTTTCTCCTGTGTTTCTTTTTTTGCTTCGGGTGTTTCTCCGCACGTGTAACGTTCTCTGCATGGCATGAACAGAACAATGCTAACGATGAGCGGCGCCGTGTGATCGATGACTAGCAAATTAGATCATTTTTATCGCCATACCGCACTGGGCTACCGTGTTTCGTGCTCCTCCATCGTACTAGTACTCCAGTGGAAAACTTGAGTATACCGCACGGTTCTTTGCTCCTCCTCAGGTCGTCGGCAACATTTATACGAGCAGTCAAATCACAAGGCCCCGCCTTCTGATACGTCTCCAACGTATCTATAATTTCTCATTGTTCCATGTTGTAATATTATCAATCATGGATGTTTTATAATCATTTTATAGTCATTTTATATCATTTTTTGGTACTAACGTTTTGACATAGTGCCAAGTGCCAGTTCCTATTTTTTCTGTATTTTTTACATCGCAGAAAATCAATATCAGACGGAGTCCAAATGCCATGAAACTTTACGGATAATTTTTATGGACCAGAAGGAACACAACGGGCCCTGGCCGTGCCTGGACGGTGCCCCGAGGGGGGCACAACCCACCAGGGCGCGCCAGGAGGCCCAAGCACTCCCTAGTGGGTTGTGCCCACCTCGGGTGCCCCCCGGACCGCCTCTTTGCTCTATAAATACCCCAAAAATCTCAGAACCCTATGGGAGTCGACGAAATATTAATCCAACCGTCGTAGAGTCCAGAACCACCAAATCCAATCTAGACACCATCTCGGATAGGTTCACCACCTCCTTGCAAGATCTAAACTAAACTAGTGCTAAAACAAGAAAATAAAAGACTCGATGGCAAGATCTAAAGATATACCTTCCAGCACTCACCTCCCCGGCAACGACGCCAGAAAAGAGCTTGATGTCTACTACACAACCTTCTTCTTGTAGACGTTGTTGGGCCTCCAAGTGCAGAGGTTTGTAGGACAGTAGCAAATTTCCCTCAAGTGCATGACCTAAGGTTTATCAATCCGTACGAGGCGTAGGATGAAGATGGTCTCTCTCAAGCAACCCTGCAACCAAATAACAAAGAGTCTGTTGTGTCCCCAACACACCCAATACAATGATAAATTGTATAGGTGCACTAGTTCGGCGAAGAGATGGTGATACAAGTGGTATATGGATGGTAGATAAAGGTTTTTGTAATATGAAAATATAAAAAACAGTAAGGTAACTAATGATAAAAGTGAGCGTAAACGGTATTGCAATGCGTTGAAACAAGGCCTGGGGTTCATAGTTTCACTAGTGCAAGTTCCCTCAACAATAATAACATAATTGGATCACATAACTATCCCTCAACATGCAACAAAGAGTCACTCCAAAGTCACTAATAGCGGAGAACAAACGAAGATATTATGGTAGGGTACGAAACCACCTCAAAGTTATTCTTTCCAATCAATCCGTTGGGTTATTCCTATAAGTGTCACAAACAGCCCTAGAGTTCGTACTAGAATAACACCTTAAGACACAAATCAACCAAAACCCTAATGTCACCTAGATACTCCAATGTCACCTCAAGTATCCGTGGGTATGATTATACAATATGCATCACACAATCTCAGATTCATCTATTCAACCAACACATAGAACCTCAAAGAGTGCCCCAAAGTTTCTACCGGAGAATCACGACGAAAACGTGTGCCAACCCCTATGCGTAGGTTCATGGGTGGAACCCGCAAGTTGATCACCAAAACATACATCAAGTGAACCACGTGGTATCCCATTGTCACCACAGATACGCACGGCAAGACATACATCAAGTGTTCTCAAATCTTTAAAGATTCAATCCGATAAGATAACTTCAAAGGGAAAACTCAATCCATTACAAGAGAGTAGAGGGGGGAAGAAACATCTTAGGATCCAAATATAATAGCAAAGCTCGCGATACATCAAGATCATACCACCTCAAGAACACGAGAGAGAGAGAGATCAAACACATAGCTACTGGTACATACCGTCAGCCCCGAGGGAGAACTACTCCCTCCTCGTCATGGAGAGCACCGGGATGATGAAGATGGCCACCGGAGAGGGATTGCCCCCTCCGGCAGAGTGCCGGAACGGGTCTAGATTGGTTTTCGGTGGCTACGGAGGCTTCTGGTGGCAGAACTCCCGATCTATTCTGCTCCCCGATCGTTTTATGGTATATGGAGATATATAGGCGGAAGAAGTACGTTAGGGGAGCCACGAGGGGCCCACGAGGGTGGAGGGCGCGCCCGGGGGGGTGGGCGCGCACCCCTACCTCGTGGCTTCCTTGTTGCTTCCCTTACGTGGACTCCAAGTCTCCCGAGTTGCTTTCCTTCCAAAAATAAGTTCCATGAAGTTTCAGGTCAATTGGACTCCGTTTGATTTTCCTTTTCTGCGATACTCTAAAACAAGGGAAAAACAGAAACTGACACTGGGCTCTAGGTTAATAGGTTAGTCCCAAAAATCATATAAAATAGCATATAAATGCATATAAAACATGCAAGGTTGATAATATAATAGCATGGAACAATCAAAATTATAGATACGTTGGAGACGTATCAGCATCCCCAAGCTTAATCCCTGCTCGTCCTCGAGTAGGTAAATGATAAAAAATAGAATTTTTGATGTGGAATGCTACCTGACATATTTCTCAATGTAATTCTTCTTTATTGTGGCAAGAATATTCAGATCCATAAGATTCAAGACAAAAGTTTAATATTGACATAAAAATAATAATACTTCAAGCATACTAACCAAGTAATCATGTCTTCTTAAAATAAAATGGCCAAAGAAAGCTATCCCTACAAAATCATATAGTCTGGCTATGCTCCATCTTCACCACACAAAATATGTAAATCATGCACAACCCCGATGACAAGCCAAGCAATTGTTTCATAATTTTTCAATCTTCACTCAATACATGAGCATGAGCCATGGACATAACACTATAGGTGGAATAGAATGGTGGTTGTGGAGAAGACAAAAAGGAGAAGATAGTCTCACACCAACTAGGCGTATCAATGGGCTGCGGAGATGCCCATCAATAGATATCAATGTGAGTGAGTAGGGATTGCCATGCAACAGATGCACTAGAGCTATAAGTGTATGAAAGCTCAAAAAGAAACTAAGTGGGTGTGCATCCAACTCGCTTGCTCACGAAGACCTAGGGCATTTTGAGGAAGCCCATCATTGGAATATACAAGCCAAGTTCTATAATGAAAGATTACCACTAGTATATGAAAGTGACAACATAGGAGACTCTCTATCATGAAGATCATGGTGCTACTTTGAAGCACAAGTGTGGTAAAAGGATAGTAGCATTTCCCCTTCTCTCTTTTTCTCTCATCCTTTTTTGGGCCTTCTCCTTTTTTATGGCCTCTTTTTTTATTTGGGCCTTTTCTCTTTTTTTATGGCCACTTTTTTTATTTAGTCCGGAATCTCATCCCGACTTGTGGGGGAATCATAGTCTCATCATCCTTTCCTCACTGGGACAATGCTCTAATAATGATGATCATCACACTTTTATTTCCTTACAACTCAACAATTACAACTCGATACTTAGAACAAAATATGACTCTATATGAATGCCTCCGGTGGTGTACCGGGATATGCAATGAATCAAGAGTGACATGTATGAAAGAATTATGAATGGTGGCTTTGCCACAAATACGATGTCAACTACATGATCATGCTAAGCAATATGACAATGATGGAGTGTGTCATAATAAACGGAACAGTGGAGAGTTGCATGGCAATATATCTCGGAATGGCTATGGAAATGCCACGGTAGGTAGGTATGGTGGCTGTTTTGAGGAAGATATATGGTGGGTTTATGGTACCGGCGAAAGTTGCGCGGTACTAGAGAGGCTAGCAATGGTGGAAGGGTGAGAGTGCGTATAATCCATGGACTCAAGATTAGTCATAAAGAACTCACATACTTATTGCAAAAATCTATTAGTTATCGAAACAAAGTACTACGCGCATGCTCCTAGGGGGATAGATTGGTAGGAAAAGACCATCGCTCGTCCCCGACCGCCACTCATAAGGAAGACAATCAATAAATAAATCATGCTCCGACTTCATCACATAACGGTTCACCATATGTGCATGCTACGGGAATCACAAAATTTAACACAAATATATCTCAAATTCACCACTACTCACTAGCATGACTCTAATATTACCATCCCCATATCTCAAAACAATCGTCAAGTATCAAACTTCTCATAGTATTCAATGCACTCTATATGAAAGTTTTTATTATACCCATCTTGGATGCCCATCATATTAGGACTAAATTCATAACCAAAGCAAATTACCATGCTGTTTAGGACTCTCAAAATAATATAAGTGAAGCATGAGAGTTCATCTATTTCTACAAAGTAAAACCACCACCGTTCTCTAAAAAGATATAAGTGAAGCACTAGAGCAAATGACAAACTACTCTGAAAGATATAAGTGAAGATCAATGAGTAGTCGAGTAATTATGCAACTATGTGAAGACTCTCTAACATTTAAGAATTTCAGATCTTGGCATTTTATTCAAACAGCAAGCAAAACTAAATAAAATAAAATGACGCTCCAAGAAAAACACATATCATGTGGTAAATAAAAATATAGCTCCAAGTAAAGTTAGCGATAGAAATAGACAAAAGAGGGGATGCCTTCCGGGGCATCCCCAAGCTTAGGCTCTTGGTTGTCCTTGAATATTACCTTGGGGTGCCTTGGGCATACCCAAGCTTAGGCTCTTTCCACTCCTTATTCCATAGTCCATCAAATATTTACCCAAAACTTGAAAACTTCACAACACAAAACTTAACAGAAAACTCGTAAGCTCTGTTAGCGAAAGAAAACAAAACACCACTTCAAGGTACTGTAATGAACTAATTCTTAATTTATATTGTTATTAAACCTACTTTATTCCAACTTCTCTATGGTTTATAAACTCTTTTACTAGCCATAGATTCATTAAAATAAGCAAACAACACAATGAAAACAGAATCTGTCAAAAACAGAACAGTCTGTAGTAATCTGGATCAAACGTATACTTCTGGAACTCATAAAATTCTCAAATAATTTTCTGGATGTGAGAATTTATCTATTAATCATATGCAAAAAGAATTAAATAAATATCACTTTCCAATAAAAACTAGCAGCAATTCTCGTGAGCGCTAAAGTTTCTGTTTTTTTACAGCATGATCACAAAGACTTTCCCCAAGTCTTCCCAAAGGTTCTACTTGGCACAAACACTAATTAAAAGCATAAAACCACATCTAAACAGAGGCTAGATGAATTATTTATTACTAAACAGGAGCAAAAAGCAAAGAACAAACATAAAGTTGGGTTGCCTCCCAACAAGCGCTATCATTTAATGCCCCTAGCTAGGCATGATGATTTCAATGATGCTCACATAAAAGATAAGAATTGAAACATAAAGAGAGCATAATGAAGAATATGACTAGCACATTTAAGTCTAACCCACTTCCTATGCATAATGATTTTGTGAGCAAACAACTTATGGGAACAATAATCAACTAGCATAGGAAGGCAAAACAAGCATAACTTCAAAACTTTAAGCACATAGAGAGGAAACTTGATATTATTGCAATTCCTACAAGTATATATTCCTCCCTCATAATAATTTTCAGTAGAATCATGAATTAATTCAACAATATAACTATCACATAAAGCATTATTTTCATGATCTACAAGCATAGAATTTTTATTACTCTCCACATAAGCAAATTTCTTCTCATGAATAGTAGTGGGAGAAAACTCGACAAAATAACTATCATGTGAGGCATAATCCAATTGAAAGTTAAAATGATGACAAGTTTCATGGATATCATTATTATTAATAGAATACAAGTCATCACAATAATCATCATAGATAGCAACTTTGTTCACATAATTAATTGGAACCTCTTCCGAAATAGTGGATTCATCACAAAATAAAGTCATGACCTCTCCAAATCCACTTTCATCAATATAATCATCATAAGTAGGGGGCATGCTATCATCATTATAAATTTGCTTATCAAAACATGGGAGACTAAAAATATCATCTTCATTAAACGTAGCATCCCCAAGCTTGGGACAAACATTAATTGCAGCAAATATATTCTCAAAAACATCATCTTCTTCAAACATAGCATCCCCAAGCTTGTGGCTTTGCATATCATTAGCATCATGGATATTCAAGGAATTCATACTAACAACATTGCAATCATGCTCATCATTCAAATATTTAGTGCCAAACATTTTAATGCATTCTTCTTCTAACACTTTGGCACGATTTTCTTTTCCATCATACTCACGAAAGATATTAAAAAGATGAAGAGTATGAGGTAGACTCAATTCCATTTTTTGTAATTTTCTTTTTAAAACTAAACTAGTGCTAAAACAAGAAACTAAAAGACTCGATTGCAAGACCTAAAGATATACCTTCAAGCACTCACTGATGTCTACTACACAACCTTCTTCTTATAGACGTTGTTAGGCCTCCAAGTGCAGAGGTTTGTAGGATAGTAGAAAATTTCCCTCAAGTGGATGACCTAAGGTTTATCAATCCGTGGGAGGCATAGGATAAAGATGGTCTCTCTCAAACAACCCTGCAACCAAATAACAAAGAGTCTCTTGTGTCCCCAACACACCCAATACAATGGTAATTGTATAGGTGCACTAGTTCGGCGAAGAGATGGTGATACAAGTGCAATATGGATGGTAGATATAAGGTTTTTGTAATCTGAAAATATAAAAACAGCAAGGTAACTAATGATAAAAGTGAGCAAAAAACGGTATTGCAATGCGTTGAAACAAGGCCTAGGGTTCATACTTTCACTAGTGCAAGTTCTCTCAACAATAATAACATAATTGGATCATATAACTATCCCTCAACATGCAACAAAGAGTCACTCCAAAGTCACTAATAGCGGAGAACAAACGAAGAGATTATTGTAGGGTACGAAACCACCTCAAAGTTATCCTTTCTGATCGATCTATTCAAGAGTCCGTAGTAAAATAACACGAAGCTATTCTTTCCGTTCAATCTATCCTAGAGTTCGTACTAGAATAACACCTTAAGACACAAATCAACCAAAACCCTAATGTCACCTAGATACTCCAATGTCACCTCAAGTATCTGTGGGTCTGATTATACGATATGCATCATGCAATCTCCGATTCATCTATTCAACCAACACAAAGAACATCAAAGAGTGCCCCAGAGTTTCTACCGGGGAGTCAAGACGAAAATGTGTGCCGACCCCTATGCATAAGTTCACGAGGTCACGGAACTTGCAAGTTGATCACCAAAACATACATCAAGTGGATCACGTGAATATCCCATTGTCACCACAGATAAGCACATGCAAGACATACATCAAGTGTTCTCAAATCCTTAAAGCTCAATCCGATAAGATAACTTCAAAGGGAAAACTCAATCCATTAGAAGAGAGTAGAGGGGGAGAAACATCATAAGATCCAACTATAATAGCAAAGCTCACGATACATCAAGATCGTGCCGAATCAAGAACACAAGAGAGAGAGAGAGAGATCAAACACATAGCTACTGGTACATACCCTCACCCCGAGGGTGAACTACTCCCTCCTCGTCATGGAGAGCGCCGGGATGATGAAGATGGCCACTGGAGAGGGATTCCCCCCTCCGGCAGGGTGCCGGAACGGGTCTAGATTAGTTTTTGGTGGCTACAGAGGCTTGCGGCAGCGGAACTCCCGATCTAGGTTATGTTCTGTAAGTTTTGGTATGTATAAGAGATATTAGCATCGGGAACAAGTCAGGGGAACTCCGAGGTGGCCATGAGGTAGGGGTGCGCACCGAGGTGGGTAGGGTGCACCCCCACCCTCGTGGGTGACTCGGGACTCTTCTGGCCCATCTCTGATACTCTGTGGGCTTCTTCTGGTCCAAAAATAATCTCCATGAAATTTCAGGTCAATTGGACTCTGTTTGGTTTTCCTTTTCTGCGATACTCAAAAACAAGGAAAAAACAGAAAATGGCACTAGGCTCTAGATTAATAGGTTAGTCCCAAAAATCATATAAAATAGCATATAAATGCATATAAAACATCCAAGATTGATAATATAATAGCATGGAACAATAAAAAATGATAGATACGTTGGAGACGTATCACCACCCCATCCTCCACCTCCAAGGAGCTGCCCTGACGTTCCCCTCGTCTTTCACACCACCTGCATTCCCACACCGCCGTCTTCACCTGCACCACCGGAAGAGCAACATCATCACCGTTTCCTCGGGTGAAGCTGAGGCCTAATCGGCACCACCAAAGAGGTTCTACACTAATCGCTGCATTTTCTTGTTGATTCAATCTCACAGTGCTGTCGGCGCTCGGTCCCGAGCCGACATGGCGTGGATCCATCCACGGCGGCATCACTAGGCACTTCCTCCATGGCATTGCTCCCTCGGCGGCGACGTCCACATCAGTAGGAGTTGCTGCTGCTTTGGCTCTCACTCTCGCTACTGCGCAGCTCTTGCTCTCGGTCCCCTACCTGGTCTGCTCTTGCACTTGCTCTTGCTCACACTGCTGCTCTCGCTCTTGCTCTTGCTTGCACTGTCGCTCTCGCTCTTTCTCTTGCTTGCATTGCTACTCCGATTTAACTACACTTTAGTCGACTGAATTGACTTTTGGGTCAGTTAATTTTCAGGGGGGGGGGGGGGCTTGCCGCAGTTAAGGAAGAACCAGCCACAGCGGCGAGGCGGCTCGCTGATGTCTACTACACAACCTTCTTCTTGTAGACGTTGTTGGGCCTCCAAGTGCAGAGGTTTGTAGGACAGTAGCAAATTTCCCTCAAGTGGATGACCTAAGGTTTATCAATCCGTAGGAGGCGTAGGATGAAGATGGTCTCTCTCAAGCAACCCTACAACCAAATAACAAAGACTCTCTTGTGTCCCCAACACACCCAATACAATGGTAAACTGTATAGGTGCACTAGTTCGGCGAAGAGATGGTGATACAAGTGCAATATGGATGGTAGATATAGGTTTTTGTAATCTGAAAATATTAAAAAAACAAGGTAACTAATGATAAAAGTGAGCGTAAACGGTATTGCAATGCTAGGAAACACGGCCTAGGGTTCATACTTTCACTAGTGCAAGTTCTCTCAACAATAATAACATAATTGGATCATATAACTATCCCTCAACATGCAACAAAGAGTCACTCCAAAGTCACTAATAGCGGAGAACAAATGAAGAGATTATTGTAGGGTACAAAACCACCTCAAAGTTATCCTTACTGATTGATCTATTCAAGAGTCCGTAGTAAAATAACACGAAGCTGTTCTTTCCGTTCAATCTATCCTAGAGTTCGTACTAGAATAACACCTTAAGACACAAATCAACCAAAACCCTAATGTCACCTAGATACTCCAATGTCACCTCAAGTATCCATGGGTATGATTATAAGATATGCATCACACAATCTCACATTCATCTATTCAACCAACACAAAGAATTTCAAAGAGTGCCCCAAAGTTTCTACCAGAGAGTCAAGACGAAAACATGTGCCAACCCCTATGCATAAGTTCACAAGGTCACGGAACTCGCAAGTTGATCACCAAAACATACATCAAGTGGATCACGTGAATATCCCATTGTCACCATAGATAAGCACATGCAAGACATACATCAAGTGTTCTCAAATCCTTAAAGACTCAATCCGATAAGATAACTTCAAAGGGAAAAC